>NW_027274383.1:0-106213 GCF_030028105.1 Mobula birostris
GCCTCCATCCTCACCTCAAGTCTCCAGCTTTCAACCTCCATCCACTCCTCAAGTTTCCAGTCTCCATCCTCGCCTCAAGTCTGCAGCCTCCATCCTCACCTCAAGTCTCCAGCCTCCAGCTTCCATCCACTTCTCAAGTCTCCAGCCTCCAGCCTCACCTCAAGTCTCCAGCCTCCAGCCTCCAGCCTCGCCTCAAGTCTCCAGCCTCCAGCATCCATCATCACCTGAAGTCTCCAGCCTCCAGCCTCGCCTCAAGTCTCCATTCTCCAGCCTCTGCTCAAGTCTCAAGACTCCAGCCTCAACTCAAGACTCCAGCTCCCTGCCTCGCCTGAAGTCTCCAGCCTCCAACCTCCAGCCTCACCTCAAGTTTCCAGCCTCCAGCCTCGCCTCAAGTCTCCATCCTGCAGCCTCGGCTCAAGTCTACAGCCTCCAGTCTCCAGCCTCGCCACAATTCTCAAGCCTCCAGCCTCACCTCAAGTCTCCAGCCTCCATCCTCCAGCCTCCATCCTTGCCTCAAGTCCACAGCCTCCAGTCTCCAGCCGCGCCACAATTCTCCAGCCTCCAGCCTCACCCCAAGTCTCCAGCCCGGCCTCACCTCAAGTCTCCAGCCTCGCCTCGCCTCAAGTCTCCAGCCTCCATAATCACCTCAAGTCTCCAGCATCCAGCCTCGCCTCGCCTGAAGTCTCCAGCCTCCTGGCCTCCAGCCTCACCTGAAGTCTCCAGACTCCTGCCTCCAGCCTCGCCTCAAGTCTCCAGACGCCTGCTTCCAGTCTCGCCTCAAGTCTCCAGCCTCAACTCAAATCTCCAGCCTCCAGCGTCCAGCTTGGCCTCAAGACCCCAGCCTCGCCTCAGGTCTCCAGCGTCCATCCTCACCTCGTCTCCAGCCTCAAGACTCCAGCCTCAAGTCTCCAGCATGCAGCATCCAGTCTCAACTCAAGTCTCCAGCCTCCAGCATCCAGTCTCAACTCAAGTCTCCAGCCTCCAGCCTCCATCCTTGCCTCAAGTCTACAGCCTCCAGCCTCCAACCTCGCCACAATTCTCAAGCCTCCAGCCTCACCTCAGGTCTCCAGCCTGGCCTCACCTCAAGTTTCCAGCCTCGCTTCGCCTCAAGTCTTCAGCCTCACCTCACCTCAAGTCTCCAACCTCCTGCCTCCGTCCTCACCTCAAGTCTCCAGCTTTCAACCTCCATCCACTCCTCGTCTCCAGCCTCCATCCTCGCCTCAAGTCTGCAGCCTCCAGCCTCCATCCTCACTTCAAATCTCCAGCCTCCAGCCTCCATCCACTTCTCAAGTCTCCAGCCTCCAGCCTCACCTCAAGTCTCCAGCCTCCAGCCTAATCTTGCCTCAAGTCTCCAGCATCCAGCCTCGCCTCGCCTGAAGTCTCCAGCCTTCTGTCCTCCAGCCTCACCTGAAGTCTCCAGCCTCCTGCCTCCAGCCTCGCCTCAAGTCTCCAGACTCCTGCCTCCAGCCTCGCCTCAACTCTCCAGCCTCAACTCAAATCTCTAGCCTCCAGCGTCCAGCTTCACCTCAAGTCTCCAGCCTCCAGCCTCACCTCGTCTCCAGTCTCCAGACTCCAGCCTCACCTCAAGTCTCTAGCCTCCAGCCTTGTCTCAAGTCTCCAGTTTCCAGCCTCATCTCAAGTCTCCAGCACCCAGCCGCGCCTCAAGTCTCCAGCCTCCAGCATCCAGCCTCACCTCAAATCTCCAGCCTCCAACCTCCAGCCTCACCTCAAGTCTCCAGCCTCCAGCCTTCAGCCTCACCTCAAGTCTCCAGACTCCAGCCTCCATCCGTGCCTCAAGTCTACAGCCTCCAGCCTCCAGCCTCGCCACAATTCTCCAGCCTCCAGCCTCACCTCAAATCTCCAGCCTGGCCTCACCTCAAGTCTCCAACCTCCAGCCTCCAGCCTCGCCTCAAGTCTCCAGCCTCCAGAATCCATCCTCACCTCAAGTCTCCAGCCTCCAGCCTTCAACCTCGCCTCAAGTCTCCATCCTTCAGCCTCGGCTCGAGTCTCCAGCCTCCAACCTCGCCTCAAGTCTCCATCCTTCAGCCTCGCCTGAAGTCTCCAGCCTCTAACCTCCAGGCTCACCTCAAGTCTCCAGCCTCCAGCCTCCATCCTTGCCTCAAGTCTACAGCCTCCAGCCTCCAGCCTCGCCAGAATTCTCCAGCCTCCAGCCTCCCCTCAAGTCTCCAGCTGGCCTCACCTCAAGTTTCCAGCATCGCTTCGCCTCAAGTCTTCAGCCTCGCCTCACCTCAAGTCTCCAACCTCCAGCATCCGTCCTCACCTCAAGTCTCCAGCTTTCAACCTCCATCCACTCCTCAAGTCTCCAGCCTCCATCCTCGCCTCAAGTCTGCAGCCTCCAACCTCCATCCTCACATCAAGTCTCTAGCCTCCAGTCTCACCTCGTCTCCAGCCTCCAGTCTCACCTCGTCTCCAGCATCCAGCCTCGCCTCGCCTGAAGTCTCCAGCCTCCTGGCCTCCAGCCTCACCTGAAGTCTCCAGCCTCCTGCCTCCAGCCTCGCCTCAAGTCTCCAGTCTCCAGCCTCATCTCAAGTCACCAGCCTCCAGCCTCGCCTCAAGTCTCCAGCCTCCAGCATCCAGTCTCACCTCAAGTCTCCAGCCTCCAGGATCCAGCCTCACCTCAAGTCTCCAGCCTCCAGCCTCGCCACTATTCTACAGCCTCCAGCCTCACCTCAGGTCTCCAGCCTGGCCTCACCTCAAGTCTCCAGCCTACAGCCTTGCCTGAAGTCTCCAGCCTCCAGCCTCACCTCAATACTCCAGTCTCCAGCTTCCAGCCTTGTCTCAGGCCTCCAGCCTCCAGCCTCACCTCAAGTCACCAGCCTCCAGCCTTGCCTCAAGTTTCCAGCCTCCATACTTGCCTCAAGTCAACAGCCTCCAGCCTCCAACCTCGCCACAATTCTCCAGCCTCCAGCCTCACCTCAAGTCTCCAGCCTGGCCTCACCTCAAGTCTCCAGCCTCGCCTCGCCTCAAGTCTCCAGCCTCGCCTCACCTCAAGTCTCCAATCTCCAGCCTCCATCCTCGCCTCAAATCTGCAGCCTCCAGCCTCCATCCTCACCTCAAGTCTCCCGAGGCTGGAGTCTGGAGGCGAGGCTGGAGGCTGGAGACTTGAGGTGAAGCTGGACGCTGGAGGCGGGAGATTTGAGTTGAGGCTGGTGACTTGAGACGAGGCTGGAGGCAGGAGTCTGGAGACTTGAGGCGAGGCTGGAGGCAGGAGGTTGGAGACTTCAGGTGAGGCTGGAGGCCAGGAGGCTGGAGACTTCAGGCGAGGCGAGGCTGGACGCTGGAGACTTGAGGCAAGATTAGGCTGGCGACTGGAGACTTGAGGGGAGGCTGGAGGCTGGAGACTGGAGGATGGAGGCTGGAGACTTGAGGTGAGGCTGGAGGCTGGAGAATTGAGCCGAGGCTGCAGGATGGAGACTTGAGGCGAGGCTGGAGGCTGGAGACTGGAAACTTGAGGTGAGGCTGGAGGTTGGAGGCTGGAGACTTGAGGTGAGACTACAGCCTCCAGTCTCCAGCCTCGCCACAATTCTCCAGCCTCCAGCCTCACCTCAAGTCTCCAGCCCGGCATCACCTCAAGTCTCCAGCATCCAGCCTCGCCTCGCCTGAAGTCTCCAGCCTCCTGGCCTCCAGCCTCACCTGAAGTCTCCAGCCTCCTGCCTCCAGCCTCGCCTCAAGTCTCCAGTCTCGAGCCTCATCTCAATTCACCAGCCTCCAGCCTCGCCTCAAGTCTCCAGCCTCCAGCATCCAGTCTCACCTCAAGTCTCCAGCCTCCAGGCTCCAGCCTCACCTCAAGTCTCCAGCCTCCAGCCTCGCCACAATTCTCCAGCATCCACCCTCACCTCAAGTCTCCAGACTGGCCTCACCTCAAGTCTCCAGCCTCCAGCCTCACCTCAAGTCTCCAGCCTCCAGCCTCCATCCTTGCCTGAAGTCAACAGCCTCCAGCCTCCAACCTCGCCACAATTCTCCAGCCTCCAGCCTCACCTCAAGTCTCCAGCCTGGCCTCACCTCAAGTCTCCAGCCTCGCCTCGCCTCAAGTCTCCAGCCTCCAGCCTCCCCTCAAGTCTCCAGTCGCCAGCCTAATGTTGCCTCAAGTCTCCAGACTCCAGCCTCGCCTCTAGTCTCTAGCCTCCAGCCTTGCCTCAAGTCTCCTGTTTCCAACATCCAGTCTCACCTCGTCCCCAGCCTCCAACCTCCAGCCTCGCCTCAAGTCTCTAGCCTCCAGCCTTGCCTCAAGTATTCTGCCTCCAGCCTCATCTCAAGTCTCCAGCATGCAGTCTCACCTCAAGTCTCCACCCTCACCTCAAGACTCCATCCTGCAGCCTCGGCTCAAGTCTCCAGCCTCCAGCCTCACCTCAAGTCTCCAGCCATCGGCCTCCATCCTTGCCTCAAGTCTACAGCCTCCAGCCTCCAGCCTCGCCACAATTCTCCAGCCTCCAGCCTCACCTCAAGTCTCCAGCCTGGCCTCACCTCAAGTCTCCAGCCTCGCCTCGCCTCAAGTCTCCTTCCTCGCCTCACCTCAAGTCTCCAACCTTCAGCCTCCAGCCTCGCCTCAAGTCTCCAGCCTCCAGCATCCATCATCACCTGAAGTCTCCAGCCTCCAGCCTCACCTCAAGTCTCCAGCCTGGCCTCACCTCAAGTCTCCAGCCTCGCCTCGCCTCAAGTCTCCTTCCTCGCCTCACCTCAAGTCTCCAATCTTCAGCCTCCAGCCTCTGCTCAAGTCTCCAGACTCCAGCCTCAACTCAAGACTCCAGCTCCCTGCCTCGCCTGAAGTCTCCAGCCTCCAACCTCCAGCCTCACCTCAGGTTTCCAGCATCCAGCCTCCAGCCTCGCCTCAAGTCTCCATCCTGCAGCCTCGGCACAAGTCTCCAGCCTCCAGCCTCACCTCAAGTCTCCAGCATCCAGCCTTGCCTCAAGTCTACTGCCTCCTGTCTCCAGCCTCGCCACAATTCTCCAGCCTCCAGCCTCACCTCAAGTCTCCAGCCTCCATCCTCCAGCCTCCATCCTTGCCTGAAGTCTACAGTCTCCAGTCTCCAGCCTCGCCACAAATCTCCAGCCTCCAGCCTCACCTCAAGTCTCCAGCCCGGCCTCATCTCAAGTCTCCAGCCTCGCCTCGCCTCAAGTCTCCAGCCTCCATAATCACCTCAAGTCTCCAGCATCCAGCCTCGCCTCGCCTGAAGTCTCCAGCCTCCTGGCCTCCAGCCTCACCTGAAGTCTCCAGACTCCTGCCTCTAGCCTTGCCTCAAGTCTCCAGACTCCTGCTTCCAGCCTCGCCTCAAGTCTCCAGCCTCAACTCAAATCTCCAGCCTCCAGCGCCCAGCTTGGCCTCAAGTCTCCAGCCTCCAGCCTCGCCTCAAGACCCCAGCCTCGCCTCAAGTCTCCAGCTTCTATCCTCACCTCGTCTCCAGTTTCAAGTCTCCAGCCTCAAGTCTCCAGCCTCCTGCCTCCAACCTCGCCTCAAATCTCCAGCCTCCAGCGCCCAGCTTGGCCTCAAGTCTCCAGCCTCCAGACTCCATCCTTGCCTCAAGTCTACAGCCTCCAGCCTCCAACCTCGCCACAATTCTCCAGCC
This sequence comes from Mobula birostris, assembly GCF_030028105.1. Classification (NCBI taxonomy): domain Eukaryota; kingdom Metazoa; phylum Chordata; class Chondrichthyes; order Myliobatiformes; family Myliobatidae; genus Mobula; species Mobula birostris. The sequence goes on from NW_027274383.1 coordinate 5,586, forward strand.
TCCAGCCTCACCTCAAGTCTCCAGCCTGGCCTCACCTCAAGTTTCCAGCCTCGCTTCGCCTCAAGTCTTCAGCCTCGCCTCACCTCAAGTCTCCAACCTCCAGCCTCCGTCCTCACCTCAAGTCTCCAGCTTTCAACTTCCATCCACTCCTCAAGTCTCCGGCCTCCATCCTCACCTCAAGTCTGCAGCCTCCAGCCTCCATCCTCACCTCAAGTCTCCAGCCTCCAGCCTCCATCCACTTCTCAAGTCTCCAGCCTTCAGCCTAATCTTGCCTCAAGTCTCCAGCATCCAGCCTCGCCTCGCCTGAAGTCTCCAGCCTCACCTGAAGTCTCCAGCCTCCTGCCTCCAGCCTTGCCTCAGGTCTCCAGCCTCAACTCAAATCTCCAGCCTCCAGCGTCCAGCTTCACCTCAAGTCTCCAGCCTCCAGACTCCAGCCTCACCTCAAGTCTCTAGCCTCCAGCCTCACCTCAAGTCTCCAGCCTCCAGCATCCAGCCTCACCTCAAATCTCCAGCCTCCAACCTCCAGCCTCACCTCAAACCTCCAGCCTCCAGCCTTCAGCCACACCTCAAGTCTCCAGCCTCCAGCCTCCATCCGTGCCTCAATTCTCCAGCCTCCAGCCTCACCTCAAGTCTCCAGCCTGGCCTCACCTCAAGTCTCCAGCCTCGCCTCGCCTCAAGTCTCCAGCCTCGCCTCACCTCAAGTCTCCAATCTCCAGCCTCCATCCTCGCCTCAAGTCTGCAGCCTCCAGCCTCCATCCTCACCTCAAGTCTCCCGAGGCTGGAGTCTGGAGGCGAGGCTGGAGGCTGGAGACTTGAGGCGAAGCTGGACGCTGGAGGCGGGAGATTTGAGTTGAGGCTGGAGACTTGAGACGAGGCTGGAGGCAGGAGTCTGGAGACTTGAGGCGAGGCTGGAGGCAGGAGGCTGGAGACTTCAGGTGAGGCTGGAGGCCAGGAGGCTGGAGACTTCAGGCGAGGCGAGGCTGGATGCTGGAGACTTGAGGCAAGATTAGGCTGGCGACTGGAGACTTGAGGGGAGGCTGGAGGCTGGAGACTGGAGGATGGAGGCTGGAGACTTGAGGTGAGGCTGGAGGCTGGAGAATTGAGCCGAGGCTGCAGGATGGAGACTTGAGGCGAGGCTGGAGGCTGGAGGCTGGAAACTTGAGGTGAGGCTGGAGGTTGGAGGCTGGAGACTTGAGGTGAGACTACAGCCTCCAGTCTCCAGCCTCGCCACAATTCTCCAGCCTCCAGCCTCTGCTCAAGTCTCCAGACTCCAGCCTCAACTCAAGACTCCAGATCCCTGCCTCGCCTGAAGTCTCCAGCCTCCAACCTCCAGCCTCACCTCAGGTTTCCAGCATCCAGTCTCCAGCCTCGCCTCAAGTCTCCATCCTGCAGCCTCGGCACAAGTCTCCAGCCTCCAGCCTCACCTCAAGTCTCCAGCATCCAGCCTTGCCTCAAGTCTACTGCCTCCTGTCTCCAGCCTCGCCACAATTCTCCAGCCTCCAGCCTCACCTCAAGTCTCCAGCCTCCATCCTCCAGCCTCCATCCTTGCCTCAAGTCTACAGCCTCCAGTCTCCAGCCTCGCCACATATCTCCAGCCTCCAGCCTCACCTCAAGTCTCCAGCCCGGCCTCATCTCAAGTCTCCAGCCTCGCCTCGCCTCAAGTCTCCAGCCTCCATAATCACCTCAAGTCTCCAGCATCCAGCCTCGCCTCACCTGAAGTCTCCAGCCTCCTGGCCTCCAGCCTCACCTGAAGTCTCCAGACTCCTGCCTCCAGCCTCGCCTCAAGTCTCCAGACTCCTGCTTCCAGTCTCGCCTCAAGTCTCCAGCCTCACCGCAAATCTCCAGCCTGCAGCGCCCAGCTTGGCCTCAAGTCTCCAGCCTCCAGCCTCACCTCAAGACCCCAGCCTCGCCTCAAGTCTCCAGCTTCTATCCTCACCTCGTCTCCAGTTTCAAGACTCCAGCCTCAAGTCTCCAGCCTCCAGACTCCATCCTTGCCTCAAGTCAACAGCCTCCAGCCTCCAACCTCGCCACAATTCTCCAGCCTCCAGCCTCACCTCAAGTCTCCAGCCTGGCCTCACCTCAAGTCTCCAGCTTCGCTTTGCCTCAAGTCTCCAGCCTCCAGCCTCCCCTCAAGTCTCCAGTCGCCAGCCTAATGTTGCCTCAAGTCTCCAGACTACAGCCTCGCCTCTAGTCTCTAGCCTCCAGCCTTGCCTCAAGTCTCCTGTCTCCAGCGTCATCACAAGTCTCCAGCCTCCAGCCTCGCCTCAAGTCTCCAGCTTCTATCCTCACCTCGTCTCCAGTTTCAAGACTCCAGCCTCAAGTCTCCAGCCTCCAGACTCCATCCTTGCCTCAATTCAACAGCCTCCAGCCTCCAATCTCGCCACAATTCTCCAGCCTCCAGCCTCACCTCAAGTCTCCAGCCTGGCCTCATCTCAAGTTTCCAGCCTCGCTTCGCCTCAAGTCTTCAGCCTCGCCTCACCTCGTCTCCAACCTCAAGCCTCCGTCCTCAGCTCAAGTCTCCAGCTTTCAACCTCCATCCACTCCTCATTTCTCCAGCCTCCATCCTCGCCACAAGTCTGCAGGCTCCAGCCTCCATCCTCACCTCAAGTCTCCAGCCTCCAGCCTCCATCCACTTCTCAAGTCTCCAGCCTCCAGCCTCACCTCAAGTCTCCAGCCTTCAGCCTAATCTTGCCTCAAGTCTCCAGCATCCAGCCTCGCCTCGCCTGAAGTCTCCAGCCTCACCTGAAGTCTCCAGACTCCTGCCTCCAGCCTTGCCTCAAGTCTCCAGACTCCTGCCTCCAGCCTTGCTTCAAGTCTCCAGCCTCAACTCAAATCTCCAGCCTCCAGCGTCCAGCTTCGCCTCAAGTCTCCAGCCTCCAGCCTCACTTCGTCTCCAGCCTCCAGACTCCAGCCTCACCTCAAGTCTCTAGCCTCCAGCCTTGCATCAAGTCTCCAGTTTCCAGCCTCATCTCGTCTCCAGCCTCCAGCCTCGCCTCAAGTCTCCAGCCTCCAGCATCCAGCCTCACCTCAAATCTCCAGCCTCCAACCTCCAGCCTCACCTCAAGCCTCCAGCCTCCAGCCTTCAGCCACACCTCAAGTCTCCAGCCTCCAGCCTCCATCCGTGCCTCAAGTCTACAGCCTCCAGCCTCCAGCCTCGCCACAATTCTCCAGCATCCAGCCTCGCCTCGCCTGAAGTCTCCAGCCTCCTGGTCTCCAGCCTCACCTGAAGTCTCCAGACTCCGGCCTCCAGCCTCGCCTCAAGTCTCCAGCCTCCAGCCTCACCTCAAGTCTCCAGCCTCGCCTCGCCTCAAGTCTCCTGCTTCGCCTCACCTCAAATCTCCAACCTCCACCCTCCAGCCTCGCCTCAAGTCTCCAGCCTCCAGCATCCATCATCACCTGAAGTCTCCAGCCTCCAGCCTCGCCTCAAGTCTCCATTCTCCAGCCTCTGCTCAAGTCTCCAGACTCCAGCCTCAACTCAAGACTCCAGCTCCCTGCCTCGCCTGAAGTCTCCAGCCTCCAACCTCCAGCCTCACCTCAAGTTTCCAGCCTCCAGCCTCCAGCCTCGCCTCAAGTCTCCATCCTGCAGCCTCGGCTCAAGTCTACTGCCTCCAGTCTCCAGCCTCGCCACAATTCTCAAGCCTCCAGCCTCACCTCAAGTCTCCAGCCTCCATCCTCCAGCCTCCATCCTTGCCTCAAGTCCACAGCCTCCAGTCTCCAGCCGCGCCACAATTCTCCAGCCTCCAGCCTCACCCCAAGTCTCCAGCCCGGCCTCACCTCAAGTCTCCAGCCTCGCCTCGCCTCAAGTCTCCAGCCTCCATAATCACCTCAAGTCTCCAGCATCCAGCCTCGCCTCGCCTGAAGTCTCCAGCCTCCTGGCCTCCAGCCTCACCTGAAGTCTCCAGACTCCTGCCTCCAGTCTCGCCTCAAGTCTCCAGCCTCAACTCAAATCTCCAGCCTCCAGTGTCCAGCTTGGCCTCAAGACCCCAGCCTCGCCTCAGGTCTCCAGCTTCCATCCTCACCTCGTCTCCAGCCTCAAGACTCCAGCCTCAAGTCTCCAGCATCCAGCATCCAGTCTCAACTCAAGTCTCCAGCCTCCAGCATCCAGACTCAACTCAAGTCTCCAGCCTCCAGCCTCCATCCTTGCCTCAAGTCTACAGCCTCCAGCCTCCAACCTCGCCACAATTCTCAAGCCTCCAGCCTCACCTCAGGTCTCCAGCCTGGCCTCACCTCAAGTTTCCAGCCTCGCTTCGCCTCAAGTCTTCAGCCTCACCTCACCTCAAGTCTCCAACCTCCAGCCTCCGTCCTCACCTCAAGTCTCCAGCTTTCAACCTCCATCCACTCCTCGTCTCCAGCCTCCATCCTCGCCTCAAGTCTGCAGCCTCCAGCCTCCATCCTCACTTCAAGTCTCCAGCCTCCAGCCTCCATCCACTTCTCAAGTCTCCAGCCTCCAGCCTCACCTCAAGTCTCCAGCCTCCAGCCTAATCTTGCCTCAAGTCTCCAGCATCCAGCCTCGCATCGCCTGAAGTCTCCAGCCTTCTGTCCTCCAGCCTCACCTGATGTCTCCAGCCTCCTGCCTCCAGCCTCGCCTCAACTCTCCAGCCTCAACTCAAATCTCCAGCCTCCAGCGTCCAGCTTCGCCTCAAGTCTCCAGCCTCCAGCCTCACCTCGTCTCCAGTCTCCAGACTCCAGCCTCACCTCAAGTCTCTAGCCTCCAGCCTTGCCTCAAGTCTCCAGTTTCCAGCCTCATCTCAAGTCTCCAGCATCCAGCCGCGCCTCAATTCTCCAGCCTCCAGCATCCAGCCTCACCTCAAATCTCCAGCCTCCAACCTCCAGCCTCACCTCAAGTCTCCAGCCTCCAGCCTTCAGCCTCATCTCAAGTCTCCAGACTCCAGCCTCCATCCGTGCCTCAAGTCTACAGCCTCCAGCCTCCAGCCTCGCCACAATTCTCCAGCCTCCAGCCTCACGTCAAGTCTCCAGCCTGGCCTCACCTCAAGTCTCCAACCTCCAGCCTCCAGCCTCGCCTCAAGTCTCCAGCCTCCAGAATCCATCCTCACCTCAAGTCTCCAGCCTCCAGCCTTCAACCTCGCCTCAAGTCTCCATCCTTCAGCCTCGGCTCGAGTCTCCAGCCTCCAACCTCGCCTCAAGTCTCCATCCTTCAGCCTCGCCTGAAGTCTCCAGCCTCTAACCTCCAGGCTCACCTCAAGTCTCCAGCCTCCAGCCTCCATCCTTGCCTCAAGTCTACAGCCTCCAGCCTCCAGCCTCGCCAGAATTCTCCAGCCTCCAGCCTCCCCTCAAGTATCCAGCTGGCCTCACCTCAAGTTTCCAGCCTCGCTTCGCCTCAAGTCTTCAGCCTCGCCTCACCTCAAGTCTCCAACCTCCAGCATCCGTCCTCACCTCAAGTCTCCAGCTTTCAACCTCCATCCACTCCTCAAGTCTCCAGCCTCCATCCTCGCCTCAAGTCTGCAGCCTCCAACCTCCATCCTCACCTCAAGTCTCTAGCCTCCAGTCTCACCTCGTCTCCAGCCTCCAGTCTCACCTCGTCTCCAGCATCCAGCCTCGCCTCGCCTGAAGTCTCCAGCCTCCTGGCCTCCAGCCTCACCTGAAGTCTCCAGCCTCCTGCCTCCAGCCTCGCCTCAAGTCTCCAGTCTCCAGCCTCATCTCAAGTCACCAGCCTCCAGCCTCGCCTCAAGTCTCCAGCCTCCAGCATCCAGTCTCACCTCAAGTCTCCAGCCTCCAGGATCCAGCCTCACCTCAAGTCTCCAGCCTGGCCTCACCTCAAGTCTCCAGCCTACAGCCTTGCCTGAAGTCTCCAGCCTCCAGCCTCACCTCAATACTCCAGTCTCCAGCTTCCGGCCTTGTCTCAGGCCTCCAGCCTCCAGCCTCACCTCAAGTCACCAGCCTCCAGCCTTGCCTCAAGTTTCCAGCCTCCATCCTTGCCTCAAGTCAACAGCCTCCAGCCTCTAACCTCGCCACAATTCTCCAGCCTCCAGCCTCACCTCAAGTCTCCAGCCTGGCCTCACCTCAAGTCTCCAGCCTCGCCTCGCCTCAAGTCTCCAGCCTCGCCTCACCTCAAGTCTCCAATCTCCAGCCTCCATCCTCGCCTCAAGTCTGCAGCCTCCAGCCTCCATCCCAACCTCAAGTCTCCCGAGGCTGGAGTCTGGAGGCGAGGCTGGAGGCTGGAGACTTGAGGCGAAACTGGACGCTGGAGGCGGGAGATTTGAGTTGAGGCTGGTGACTTGAGACGAGGCTGGAGGCAGGAGTCTGGAGACTTGAGGCGAGGCTGGAGGCAGGAGGCTGGAGACTTCAGGTGAGGCTGGAGGCCAGGAGGCTGGAGACTTCAGGCGAGGCGAGGCTGGATGCTGGAGACTTGAGGCAAGATTAGGCTGGCGACTGGAGACTTGAGGGGAGGCTGGAGGCTGGAGACTGGAGGATGGAGGCTGGAGACTTGAGGTGAGGCTGGAGGCTGGAGAATTGAGCCGAGGCTGCAGGATGGAGACTTGAGGCGAGGCTGGAGGCTGGAGACTGGAAACTTGAGGTGAGGCTGGAGGTTGGAGGCTGGAGACTTGAGGTGAGACTACAGCCTCCAGTCTCCAGCCTCGCCACGATTCTCCAGCCTCCACCCTCACCTCAAGTCTCCAGCCCGGCATCACCTCAAGTCTCCAGCCTCGCCTCGCCTCAAGTCTCCAGCCTCCATAATCACTTCAAGTCTCCAGCATCCAGCCTCGCCTCGCCTGAAGTCTCCAGCCTCCTGGCCTCCAGCCTCACCTGAAGTCTCCAGCCTCCTGGCCTCCAGCCTCACCTGAAGTCTCCAGACTCCTGCCTCTAGCCTCGCCTCAAGTCTCCAGACTCCTGCTTCCAGCCTCGCCTCAAGTCTCCAGCCTCAACTCAAATCTCCAGCCTCCAGCGCCCAGCTTGGCCTCAAGTCTCCAGCCTCCAGCCTCGCCTCAAGACCCCAGCCTCGCCTCAAGTCTCCAGCTTCTATCCTCACCTCGTCTCCAGTTTCAAGACTCCAGCCTCAAGTCTCCAGCCTCCAGACTCCATCCTTGCCACAAGTCTACAGCCTCCAGCCTCCAACCTTGCCACAATTCTCCAGCCTCCAGCCTCCAGCCTCGCCTCAAGTCTCCATCCTGCAGCCTCGGCTCAAGTCTACTGCCTCCAGTCTCCAGCCTCGCCACAATTCTCAAGCCTCCAGCCTCACCTCAAGTCTCCAGCCTCCATCCTCCAGCCTCCATCCTTGCCTCAAGTCCACAGCCTCCAGTCTCCAGCCGCGCCACAATTCTCCAGCCTCCAGCCTCACCCCAAGTCTCCAGCCCGGTCTCACCTCAAGTCTCCAGCCTCGCCTCGCCTCAAGTCTCCAGCCTCCATAATCACCTCAAGTCTCCAGCATCCAGCCTCGCCTCGCCTGAAGTCTCCAGCCTCCTGGCCTCCAGCCTCACCTGAAGTCTCCAGACTCCTGCCTCCAGTCTCGCCTCAAGTCTCCAGCCTCAACTCAAATCTCCAGCCTCCAGCGTCCAGCTTGGCCTCAAGACCCCAGCCTCGCCTCAGGTCTCCAGCATCCATCCTCACCTCATCTCCAGCCTCAAGACTCCAGCCTCAAGTCTCCAGCATCCAGCATCCAGTCTCAACTCAAGTCTCCAGCCTCCAGCATCCAGACTCAACTCAAGTCTCCAGCCTCCAGCCTCCATCCTTGCCTCAAGTCTACAGCCTCCAGCCTCCAACCTCGCCACAATTCTCAAGCCTCCAGCCTCACCTCAGGTCTCCAGCCTGGCCTCACCTCAAGTTTCCAGCCTCGCTTCGCCTCAAGTCTTCAGCCTCACCTCACCTCAAGTCTCCAACCTCCAGCCTCCATCCTCAGCTCAAGTCTCCAGCTTTCAACCTCCATCCACTCCTCGTCTCCAGCCTCCATCCTCGCCTCAAGTCTGCAGCCTCCAGCCTCCATCCTCACTTCAAGTCTCCAGCCTCCAGCCTCCATCCACTTCTCAAGTCTCCAGCCTCCAGCCTCACCTCAAGTCTCCAGCCTGCAGCCTAATCTTGCCTCAAGTCTCCAGCATCCAGCCTCGCATCGCCTGAAGTCTCCAGCCTTCTGTCCTCCAGCCTCACCTGATGTCTCCAGCCTCCTGCCTCCAGCCTCGCCTCAACTCTCCAGCCTCAACTCAAATCTCCAGCCTCCAGCGTCCAGCTTCGCCTCAAGTCTCCAGCCTCCAGCCTCACCTCGTCTCCAGTCTCCAGACTCCAGCCTCACCTCAACTCTCTAGCCTCCAGCCTTGCCACAATTCTCCAGCCTCCAGCCTCACCTCAAGTCTCCAGCCTGGCCTCACCTCAAGTTTCCAGCCTCGCTTCGCCTCAAGTCTTCAGCCTCGCCTCACCTCAAGTCTCCAGCTTTCAACCTCCATCCACTCCTCAAATCTCCAGCCTCCATCCTCGCCTCAAGTCTGCAGCCTCCAGCCTCCATCCTCACCTCAAGTCTCCAGCCTCCAGCCTCCATCCACTTCTCAAGTCTCCAGCCTCCAGCCTCACCTCAAGTCTCCAGCCTCCAGCCTAATGTTGCCTCAAGTCTCCAGCATCCAGCCTCACCTCGCCTGAAGTCTCCAGCCTCACCTGAAGTCTCCAGCCTCACCTGGTCTCCATCCTCCTGCCTCCAGCCTCGCCTCAAGTCTCCAGACTCCTGCCTCCAGCCTTGCCTCAAGTCTCCAGCCTCAACTCAAATCTCCAGCCTCCAGAGTCCAGCTTCGCCTCAAGTCTCCAGCCTCCAGACTCACCTCATCTCCAGCCTCCAGACTCCAGCCTCACTTCAAGTCTCTAGCCTCCAGCCTTGCCTCAAGTCTCCAGTTTCCAGCCTCATCTCAAGTCTCCAGCCTCCAGCCTCGCCTCAAGCTCCAGCCTCCAACCTCCAGCCTCACCTCAAGTCTCCAGCCTCCAGCCTTCAGGCTCACCTCAAGTCTCCAGCCTCCAGCCTCCATCCGTGCCTCAAGTCTACAGCCTCCAGCCTCCAGCCTCGCCACAATTCTCCAGCCTCCAGCCTCACCTCAAGTCTCCAGCTTGGCCTCACCTCAAGTCTCCAACCTCCAGCCTCCAGCCTCGCCTCAACTCTCCAGCCTCCAGCATCCATCCTCACCTCAAGTCTCCAGCCTCCAGCCTTCAACCTCGCCTCAAGTCTCCATCCTTCAGCCTCGGCTCGAGTCTCCAGCCTCCAGCCTCAACTCAAGACTCCAGCCTCCTGCCTCACCTGAAGTTTCCAGCCTCTAACCTCCAGGCTCACCTCAAGTCTCCAGCCTCCAGCCTCCATCCTTGCCTCAAGTCTACAGCTTCCAGCCTCCAGCCTCGCCACAATTCTCCAGCCTCCAGCATCCATCCTCAAGTCTCCAGCCTGGCCTCACCTCAAGTCTCCAACTTCCAGCCTCCGTCTTCACCTCAAGTCTCCAGCTTTCATACTCCATCCACTCCTCAAGTTTCCAGCCTCCGGCCTTGCCGCAAGTCTCCAGTCTCCAGCCTCATCTCAAGTCTCCAGTCTCCAGCCTCACCTCAAGTCTCCAGCCTCTAGCCTCTATCCTCGCCTCAATTCTGCAGACTCCAGCCTCCATCCTCACCTCAAGTCTCCAGCCTCCAGCCTCCATCCACTTCTCAAGTCTCCAGCCTCCAGCCTCACCTCAAGTCTCCAGCCTCCAGCCTAATCTTGCCTCAAGTCTCCAGCATCCAGCCTCGCCTCGCCTGAAGTCTCCAGCCTCCTGGCCTCCAGCCTCACCTGAAGTCTCCAGCCTCCTGCCTCCAGCCTCGCCTCAAGTCTCCAGTCTCGAGCCTCATCTCAATTCACCAGCCTCCAGCCTCGCCTCAAGTCTCCAGCCTCCAGCATCCAGTCTCACCTCAAGTCTCCAGCCTCCAGCCTCGCCACAATTCTCCAGCCTCCACCCTCACCTCAGGTCTCCAGACTGGCCTCACCTCAAGTCTCCAGCCTCCAGCCTCACCTCAAGTCTCCAGCCTCCAGCCTCCATCCTTGCCTGAAGTCAACAGCCTCCAGCCTCCAACCTCGCCACAATTCTCCAGCCTCCAGCCTCACCTCAAGTCTCCAGCCTGGCCTCACCTCAAGTCTCCAGCCTCGCCTCGCCTCAAGTCTCCAGCCTCCAGCCTCCCCTCAAGTCTCCAGTCGCCAGCCTAATGTTGCCTCAAGTCTCCAGACTCCAGCCTCGCCTCTAGTCTCTAGCCTCCAGCCTTGCCTCAAGTCTCCTGTCTCCAACATCCAGTCTCACCTCGTCCCCAGCCTCCAACCTCCAGCCTCGCCTCAAGTCTCTAGCCTCCAGCCTTGCCTCAAGTATTCTGCCTCCAGCCTCATCTCAAGTCTCCAGCATGCAGTCTCACCTCAAGTCTCCACCCTCACCTCAAGACTCCATCCTGCAGCCTCGGCTCAAGTCTCCAGCCTCCAGCCTCACCTCAAGTCTCCAGCCATCGGCCTCCATCCTTGCCTCAAGTCTACAGCCTCCAGCCTCCAGCCTCGCCACAATTCTCCAGCCTCCAGCCTCACCTCAAGTCTCCAGCCTGGCCTCACCTCAAGTCTCCAGCCTCGCCTCGCCTCAAGTCTCCTTCCTCGCCTCACCTCAAGTCTCCAACCTTCAGCCTCCAGCCTCTGCTCAAGTCTCCAGACTCCAGCCTCAACTCAAGACTCCAGCTCCCTGCCTCGCCTGAAGTCTCCAGCCTCCAACCTCCAGCCTCACCTCAGGTTTCCAGCATCCAGCCTCCAGCCTCGCCTCAAGTCTCCATCCTGCAGCCTCGGCACAAGTCTCCAGCCTCCAGCCTCACCTCAAGTCTCCAGCATTCAGCCTTGCCTCAAGTCTACTGCCTCCTGTCTCCAGCCTCGCCACAATTCTCCAGCCTCCAGCCTCACCTCAAGTCTCCAGCCTCCATCCTCCAGCCTCCATCCTTGCCTCAAGTCCACAGCCTCCAGTCTCCAGCCTCGCCACAAATCTCCAGCCTCCAGCCTCACCTCAAGTCTCCAGCCCGGCCTCATCTCAAGTCTCCAGCCTCGCCTCACCTGAAGTCTCCAGCCTCCTGGCCTCCAGCCTCACCTGAAGTCTCCAGACTCCTGCCTCTAGCCTCGCCTCAAGTCTCCAGACTCCTGCTTCCAGCCTCGCCTCAAGTCCCCAGCCTCAACTCAAATCTCCAGCCTCCAGCGCCCAGCTTGGCCTCAAGTCTCCAGCCTCCAGCCTCGCCTCAAGACCCCAGCCTCGCCTCAAGTCTCCAGCTTCTATCCTCACCTCGTCTCCAGTTTTAAGACTCCAGCCTCAAGTCTCCAGCCTCCTGCCTCCAGCCTCGCCTCAAATCTCCAGCCTCCAGCGCCCAGCTTGGCCTCAAGTCTCCAGCCTCCAGACTCCATCCTTGCCTCAAGTCTACAGCCTCCAGCCTCCAACCTCGCCACAATTCTCCAGCCTCCAGCCTCACCTCAAGTCTCCAGCCTGGCCTCACCTCAAGTTTCCAGCCTCGCTTCGCCTCAAGTCTTCAGCCTCGCCTCACCTCAAGTCTCCAACCTCCAGCCTCCGTCCTCAGCTCAAGTCTCCAGCTTTCAACCTCCATCCACTCAAGTCTCCAGCCTCCATCCTCGCCTCAAGTTTGCAGCCTCCAGCCTCCATCCTCACCTCAAGTCTCCAGCCTCCAGCCTCCATCCACTTCTCAAGTCTCCAGCCTCCAGCCTCACCTCAAGTCTCCAGCCTCCAGCCTAATCTTGCCTCAAGTCTCCAGCATCCAGCCTCGCCTCGCCTGAAGTCTCCAGCCTCACCTGAAGTCTCCATCCTCCTGCCTCCAGCCTCGCCTCAAGTCTCCAGACTCCTGCCTCCAGCCTTGCCTCAAGTCTCCAGCCTCAACTCAAATCTCCAGCCTCCAGCGTCCAGCTTCGCCTCAAGTCTGCAGCCTCCAGCCTCCATCCTCACTTCAAGTCTCCAGCCTCCAGCCTCCATCCACTTCTCAAGTCTCCAGCCTCCAGCCTCACCTCAAGTCTCCAGCCTCCAGCCTAATCTTGCCTCAAGTCTCCAGCATCCAGCTTCGCCTCGCCTGAAGTCTCCAGCCTCCTGGCCTCCAGCCTCACCTGAAGTCTCCAGCCTCCTGCCTCCAGCCTCGCCTCAAGTCTCCAGTCTCGAGCCTCATCTCAATTCACCAGCCTCCAGCCTCGCCTCAAGTCTCCAGCCTCCAGCATCCAGTCTCACCTCAAGTCTCCAGCCTCCAGGCTCCAGCCTCACCTCAAGTCTCCAGCCTCCAGCCTCGCCACAATTCTCCAGCCTCCACCCTCACCTCAAGTCTCCAGACTGGCCTCACCTCAAGTCTCCAGCCTCCAGCCTCACCTCAAGTCTCCAGCCTCCAGCCTCCATCCTTGCCTGAAGTCAACAGCCTCCAGCCTCCAACCTCGCCACAATTCTCCAGCCTCCAGCCTCACCTCAAGTCTCCAGCCTGGCCTCACCTCAAGTCTCCAGCCTCGCCTCGCCTCAAGTCTCCAGCCTCCAGCCTCTCCTCAAGTCTCCAGTCGCCAGCCTAATGTTGCCTCAAGTCTCCAGACTCCAGCCTCGCCTCTAGTCTCTAGCCTCCAGCCTTGCCTCAAGTCTCCTGTCTCCAACATCCAGTCTCACCTCGTCCCCAGCCTCCAACCTCCAGCCTCGCCTCAAGTCTCTAGCCTCCAGCCTTGCCTCAAGTATTCTGCCTCCAGCCTCATCTCAAGTCTCCAGCATGCAGTCTCACCTCAAGTCTCCACCCTCACCTCAAGACTCCATCCTGCAGCCTCGGCTCAAGTCTCCAGCCTCCAGCCTCACCTCAAGTCTCCAGCCATCGGCCTCCATCCTTGCCTCAAGTCTACAGCCTCCAGCCTCCAGCCTCGCCACAATTCTCCAGCCTCCAGCCTCACCTCAAGTCTCCAGCCTGGCCTCACCTCAAGTCTCCAGCCTCGCCTCGCCTCAAGTCTCCTTCCTCGCCTCACCTCAAGTCTCCAACCTTCAGCCTCCAGCCTCGCCTCAAGTCTCCAGCCTCCAGCATCCATCATCACCTGAAGTCTCCAGCCTCCAGCCTCACCTCAAGTCTCCAGCCTGGCCTCACCTCAAGTCTCCAGCCTCGCCTCGCCTCAAGTCTCCTTCCTTGCCTCACCTCAAGTCTCCAATCTTCAGCCTCCAGCCTCTGCTCAAGTCTCCAGACTCCAGCCTCAACTCAAGACTCCAGCTCCCTGCCTCGCCTGAAGTCTCCAGCCTCCAACCTCCAGCCTCACCTCAGGTTTCCAGCATCCAGCCTCCAGCCTCGCCTCAAGTCTCCATCCTGCAGCCTCGGCACAAGTCTCCAGCCTCCAGCCTCACCTCAAGTCTCCAGCATTCAGCCTTGCCTCAAGTCTACTGCCTCCTGTCTCCAGCCTCGCCACAATTCTCCAGCCTCCAGCCTCACCTCAAATCTCCAGCCTCCATCCTCCAGCCTCCATCCTTGCCTCAAGTCTACAGCCTCCAGTCTCCAGCCTCGCCACAAATCTCCAGCCTCCAGCCTCACCTCAAGTCTCCAGCCCGGCCTCATCTCAAGTCTCCAGCCTCGCCTCGCCTGAAGTCTCCAGCCTCCTGGCCTCCAGCCTCACCTGAAGTCTCCAGACTCCTGCCTCTAGCCTCGCCTCAAGTCTCCAGACTCCTGCTTCCAGCCTCGCCTCAAGTCTCCAGCCTCAACTCAAATCTCCAGCCTCCAGCGCCCAGCTTGGCCTCAAGTCTCCAGCCTCCAGCCTCACCTCAAGACCCCAGCCTCGCCTCAAGTCTCCAGCTTCTATCCTCACCTCGTCTCCAGTTTCAAGACTCCAGCCTCAAGTCTCCAGCCTCCTGCCTCCAGCCTCGCCTCAAATCTCCAGCCTCCAGCGCCCAGCTTGGCCTCAAGTCTCCAGCCTCCAGACTCCATCCTTGCCTCAAGTCTACAGCCTCCAGCCTCCAACCTCGCCACAATTCTCCAGCCTCCAGCCTCACCTCAAGTCTCCAGCCTGGCCTCACCTCAAGTTTCCAGCCTCGCTTCGCCTCAAGTCTTCAGCCTCGCCTCACCTCAAGTCTCCAACCTCCAGCCTCCGTCCTCAGCTCAAGTCTCCAGCTTTCAACCTCCATCCACTCAAGTCTCCAGCCTCCATCCTCGCCTCAAGTCTGCAGCCTCCAGCCTCCATCCTCACCTCAAGTCTCCAGCCTCCAGCCTCCATCCACTTCTCAAGTCTCCAGCCTCCAGCCTCACCTCAAGTCTCCAGCCTCCAGCCTAATCTTGCCTCAAGTCTCCAGCATCCAGCCTCGCCTCGCCTGAAGTCTCCAGCCTCACCTGAAGTCTCCATCCTCCTGCCTCCAGCCTCGCCTCAAGTCTCCAGACTCCTGCCTCCAGCCTTGCCTCAAGTCTCCAGCCTCAACTCAAATCTCCAGCCTCCAGCGTCCAGCTTCGCCTCAAGTCTGCAGCCTCCAGCCTCCATCCTCACTTCAAGTCTCCAGCCTCCAGCCTCCATCCACTTCTCAAGTCTCCAGCCTCCAGCCTCACCTCAAGTCTCCAGCCTCCAGCCTAATCTTGCCTCAAGTCTCCAGCATCCAGCCTCGCCTCGCCTGAAGTCTCCAGCCTCCTGGCCTCCAGCCTCACCTGAAGTCTCCAGCCTCCTGCCTCCAGCCTCGCCTCAAGTCTCCAGTCTCGAGCCTCATCTCAATTCACCAGCCTCCAGCCTCGCCTCAAGTCTCCAGCCTCACCTGAAGTCTCCATCGTCCTGCCTCCAGCCTCGCCTCAAGTCTCCAGACTCCTGCCTCCAGCCTTGCCTCAAGTCTCCAGCCTCAACTCAAATCTCCAGCCTCCAGCGTCCAGCTTCGCCTCAAGTCTCCAGCCTCCAGACTCACCTCGTCTCCAGCCTCCAGACTCCAGCCTCACTTCAAGTCTCTAGCCTCCAGCCTTGCCTCAAGTCTCCAGTTTCCAGCCTCATCTCAAGTCTCCAGCCTCCAGCCTCGCCTCAAGCTCCAGCCTCCAACCTCCAGCCTCACCTCAAGTCTCCAGCCTCCAGCCTTCAGGCTCACCTCAAGTCTCCAGCCTCCAGCCTCCATCCGTGCCTCAAGTCTACAGCCTCCAGCCTCCAGCCTCGCCACAATTCTCCAGCCTCCAGCCTCACCTCAAGTCTCCAGCTTGACCTCACCTCAAGTCTCCAACCTCCAGCCTCCAGCCTCGCCTCAACTCTCCAGCCTCCAGCATCCATCCTCACCTCACGTCTCCAGCCTCCAGCCTTCAACCTCACCTCAAGTCTCCATCCTTCAGCCTCGGCTCGAGTCTCCAGCCTCCAGCCTCAACTCAAGACTCCAGCCTCCTGCCTCGCCTGAAGTTTCCAGCCTCTAACCTCCAGGCTCACCTCAAGTCTCCAGCCTCCAGCCTCCATCCTTGCCTCAAGTCTACAGCTTCCAGCCTCCAGCCTCGCCACAATTCTCCAGCCTCCAGCATCCATCCTCAAGTCTCCAGCCTGGCCTCACCTCAAGTCTCCAACTTCCAGCCTCCGTCCTCACCTCAAGTCTCCAGCTTTCATCCTCCATCCACTCCTCAAGTTTCCAGCCTCCGGCCTTGCCGCAAGTCTCCAGTCTCCAGCCTCATCTCATGTCTCCAGTCTCCAGCCTCACCTCAAGTCTCCAGCCTCTAGCCTCTATCCTCGCCTCAATTCTGCAGCCTCCAGCCTCCATCCTCACCTCAAGTCTCCAGCCTCCAGCCTCCATCCACTTCTCAAGTCTCCAGCCTCCAGCCTAATCTTGCCTCAAGTCTCCAGCATCCAGCCTCGCCTCGCCTGAAGTCTCCAGCCTCCTGGCCTCCAGCCTCACCTGAAGTCTCCAGCCTCCTGCCTCCAGCCTCGCCTCAAGCATCCAGTCTCGATCCTCATCTCAATTCACCAGCCTCCAGCCTCGCCTCAAGTCTCCAGCCTCCAGCATCCAGTCTCACCTCAAGTCTCCAGCCTCCAGGCTCCAGCCTCACCTCAAGTCTCCAGCCTCCAGCCTCGCCACAAGTCTCCAGCCTCCAGCCTCCATCCTTGCCTGAAGTCAACAGCCTCCAGCCTCCAACCTCGCCACAATTCTCCAGCCTCCAGCCTCACCTCAATTCTCCAGCCTGGCCTCACCTCAAGTCTCCAGCCTCGCCTCGCCTCAAGTCTCCAGCCTCCATAATCACCTCAAGTCTCCAGCATCCAGCCTCGCCTCGCCTGAAGTCTCCAGCCTCCTGGCCTCCAGCCTCCCCTCAAGTCTCCAGTCGCCAGCCTAATGTTGCCTCAAGTCTCCAGACTCCAGCCTCGCCTCTAGTCTCTAGCCTCCAGCCTTGCCTCAAGTCTCCTGTCTCCAGCGTCATCACAAGTCTCCAGCCTCCAGCCTCGCCTCAAGTCTCCAGCCTCCAACATCCAGTCTCACCTCGTCCCCAGCCTCCAACCTCCAGCCTCGCCTCAAGTCTCTAGCCTCCAGCCTTGCCTCAAGTATTCTGTCTCCAGCCTCATCTCAAGTCTCCAGCATGCAGTCTCACCTCAAGTCTCCACCCTCACCTCAAGACTCCATCCTGCAGCCTCGGCTCAAGTCTCCAGCCTCCAGCCTCACCTCAAGTCTCCAGCCATCGGCCTCCATCCTTGCCTCAAGTCTACAGCCTCCAGCCTCCAGCCTCGCCACAATTCTCCAGCCTCCAGCCTCCCCTCAAGTCTCCAGTCGCCAGCCTAATGTTGCCTCAAGTCTCCAGACTCCAGCCTCGCCTCTAGTCTCTAGCCTCCAGCCTTGCCTCAAGTCTCCTGTCTCCAGCGTCATCACAAGTCTCCAGCCTCCAGCCTCGCCTCAAGTCTCCAGCTTCTATCCTCACCTCGTCTCCAGTTTCAAGACTCCAGCTTCAAGTCTCCAGCCACAAGACTCCATCCTAGCCTCAAGTCAACAGCCTCCAGCCTCCAACCTCGCCACAATTCTCCAGCCTCCAGCCTCACCTCAAGTCTCCACCCTGGCCTCACCTCAAGTTTCCAGCCTCGCTTCGCCTCAAGTCTTCAGCCTCGCCTCACCTCGTCTCCAAACTCCAGCCTCCGTCCTCAGCTCAAGTCTCCAGCTTTCAACCTCCATCCACTCCTCAAGTCTCCAGCCTCCATCCTCGCCTCAAGTCTGCAGCCACCAGCCTCCATCCTCACCTCAAGTCTCCAGCCTCCAGCCTCCATCCACTTCTCAAGTCTCCAGCCTCCAGCCTCACCTCAAGTCTCCAGCCTTCAGCCCTTATCTTGCCTCAAGTCTACAGCCTCCAGCCTCGCCACAATTCTCCAGCATCCAGCCTCGCCTCGCCTGAAGCCTCCAGCCTCCTGGTCTCCAGCCTCACCTGAAGTCTCCAGACTCCGGCCTCCAGCCTCGCCTCAAGTCTCCAGCCTTCAGCCTCACCTCAAGTCTCCAGCCTCGCCTCGCCTCAAGTCTCCTGCTTCGTCTCACCTCAAGTCTCCAACCTCCAGCCTCCAGCCTCGCCTCAAGTCTCCAGCCTCCAGCATTCATCATCACCTGAAGTCTCCAGCCTCCAGCCTCACCTCAATACTCCAGTCTCCAGCTTCTGGCCTTGTCTCAGGCCTCCAGCCTCCAGCCTCACCTCAAGTCACCAGCCTCCAGCCTTGCCTCAAGTTTCCAGCCTCCATCCTTGCCTCAAGACAACAGCCTCCAGCCTCCAACCTCGCCACAATTCTCCAGCCTCCAGCCTCACCTCAAGTCTCCAGCCTGGCCTCACCTCAAGTCTCCAGCCTTGCCTCGCCTCAAGTCTCCAGCCTCGCCTCACCTCAAGTCTCCAATCTCCAGCCTCCATCCTCGCCTCAAGTCTGCAGCCTCCAGCCTCCATCCTCACCTCAAGTCTCCCGAGGCTGGAGTCTGGAGGCGAGGCTGGAGGCTGGAGACTTGAGGCGAAGCTGGACGCTGGAGGCGGGAGATTTGAGTTGAGGCTGGAGACTTGAGACGAGGCTGGAGGCAGGAGTCTGGAGACTTGAGGCGAGGCTGGAGGCAGGAGGCTGGAGACTTCAGGTGAGGCTGGAGGCCAGGAGGCTGGAGACTTCAGGCGAGGCGAGGCTGGATGCTGGAGACTTGAGGCAAGATTAGGCTGGCGACTGGAGACTTGAGGGGAGGCTGGAGGCTGGAGACTGGAGGATGGAGGCTGGAGACTTGAGGTGAGGCTGGAGGCTGGAGAATTGAGCCGAGGCTGCAGGATGGAGACTTGAGGCGAGGCTGGAGGCTGGAGGCTGGAAACTTGAGGTGAGGCTGGAGGTTGGAGGCTGGAGACTTGAGGTGAGACTACAGCCTCCAGTCTCCAGCCTCGCCACAATTCTCCAGCCTCCAGCCTCTGCTCAAGTCTCCAGACTCCAGCCTCAACTCAAGACTCCAGCTCCCTGCCTCGCCTGAAGTCTCCAGCCTCCAACCTCCAGCCTCACCTCAGGTTTCCAGCATCCAGTCTCCAGCCTCGCCTCAAGTCTCCATCCTGCAGCCTCGGCACAAGTCTCCAGCCTCCAGCCTCACCTCAAGTCTCCAGCATCCAGCCTTGCCTCAAGTCTACTGCCTCCTGTCTCCAGCCTCGCCACAATTCTCCAGCCTCCAGCCTCACCTCAAGTCTCCAGCCTCCATCCTTGCCTCAAGTCTACAGCCTCCAGTCTCCAGCCTCGCCACATATCTCCAGCCTCCAGCCTCACCTCAAGTCTCCAGCCCGGCCTCATCTCAAGTCTCCAGCCTCGCCTCGCCTCAAGTCTCCAGCCTCCATAATCACCTCAAGTCTCCAGCATCCAGCCTCGCCTCACCTGAAGTCTCCAGCCTCCTGGCCTCCAGCCTCACCTGAAGTCTCCAGACTCCTGCCTCTAGCCTCGCCTCAAGTCTCCAGACTCCTGCTTCCAGCCTCGCCTCAAGTCTCCAGCCTCACCGCAAATCTCCAGCCTCCAGCGCCCAGCTTGGCCTCAAGTCTCCAGCCTCCAGCCTCACCTCAAGACCCCAGCCTCGCCTCAAGTCTCCAGCTTCTATCCTCACCTCGTCTCCAGTTTCAAGACTCCAGCCTCAAGTCTCCAGCCTCCAGACTCCATCCTTGCCTCAAGTCAACAGCCTCCAGCCTCCAACCTCGCCACAATTCTCCAGCCTCCAGCCTCACCTCAAGTCTCCAGCCTGGCCTCACCTCAAGTCTCCAGCCTCGCTTTGCCTCAAGTCTCCAGCCTCCAGCCTCCCCTCAAGTCTCCAGTCGCCAGCCTAATGTTGCCTCAAGTCTCCAGACTCCAGCCTCGCCTCTAGTCTCTAGCCTCCAGCCTTGCCTCAAGTCTCCTGTCTCCAGCGTCATCACAAGTCTCCAGCCTCCAGCCTCGCCTCAAGTCTCCAGCTTCTATCCTCACCTCGTCTCCAGTTTCAAGACTCCAGCCTCAAGTCTCCAGCCTCCAGACTCCATCCTTGCCTCAAGTCAACAGCCTCCAGCCTCCAACCTCGCCACAATTCTCCAGCCTCCAGCCTCACCTCAAGTCTCCAGCCTGGCCTCATCTCAAGTTTCCAGCCTCGCTTCGCCTCAAGTCTTCAGCCTCGCCTCACCTCGTCTCCAACCTCAAGCCTCCGTCCTCAGCTCAAGTCTCCAGCTTTCAACCTCCATCCACTCCTCATTTCTCCAGCCTCCATCCTCGCCTCAAGTCTGCAGGCTCCAGCCTCCATCCTCACCTCAAGTCTCCAGCCTCCAGCCTCCATCCACTTCTCAAGTCTCCAGCCTCCAGCCTCACCTCAAGTCTCCAGCCTTCAGCCTAATCTTGCCTCAAGTCTCCAGCATCCAGCCTCGCCTCGCCTGAAGTCTCCAGCCTCACCTGAAGTCTCCAGACTCCTGCCTCCAGCCTTGCCTCAAGTCTCCAGACTCCTGCCTCCAGCCTTGCCTCAAGTCTCCAGCCTCAACTCAAATCTCCAGCCTCCAGCGTCCAGCTTCGCCTCAAGTCTCCAGCCTCCAGCCTCACCTCGTCTCCAGCCTCCAGACTCCAGCCTCACCTCAAGTCTCTAGCCTCCAGCCTTGCATCAAGTCTCCAGTTTCCAGCCTCATCTCGTCTCCAGCCTCCAGCCTCGCCTCAAGTCTCCAGCCTCCAGCATCCAGCCTCACCTCAAATCTCCAGCCTCCAACCTCCAGCCTCACCTCAAGCCTCCAGCCTCCAGCCTTCAGCCACACCTCAAGTCTCCAGCCTCCAGCCTCCATCCGTGCCACAAGTCTACAGCCTCCAGCCTCCAGCCTCCAGCCTCGCCACAATTCTCCAGCATCCAGCCTCGCCTCACCTGAAGTCTCCAGCCTCCTGGTCTCCAGCCTCACCTGAAGTCTCCAGACTCCGGCCTCCAGCCTCGCCTCAAGTCTCCAGCCTCCAGCCTCACCTCAAGTCTCCAGCCTCACCTCGCCTCAAGTCTCCTGCTTCGCCTCACCTCAAATCTCCAACCTCCACCCTCCAGCCTCGCCTCAAGTCTCCAGCCTCCAGCATCCATCATCACCTGAAGTCTCCAGCCTCCAGCCTCGCCTCAAGTCTCCATTCTCCAGCCTCTGCTCAAGTCTCCAGACTCCAGCCTCAACTCAAGACTCCAGCTCCCTGCCTCGCCTGAAGTCTCCAGCCTCCAACCTCCAGCCTCACCTCAAGTTTCCAGCCTCCAGCCTCCAGCCTCGCCTCAAGTCTCCATCCTGCAGCCTCGGCTCAAGTCTACTGCCTCCAGTCTCCAGCCTCGCCACAATTCTCAAGCCTCCAGCCTCACCTCAAGACTCCAGCCTCCATCCTCCAGCCTCCATCCTTGCCTCAAGTCCACAGCCTCCAGTCTCCAGCCGCGCCACAATTCTCCAGCCTCCAGCCTCACCCCAAGTCTCCAGCCCGGCCTCACCTCAAGTCTCCAGCCTCGCCTCGCCTCAAGTCTCCAGCCTCCATAATCACCTCAAGTCTCCAGCATCCAGCCTCGCCTCGCCTGAAGTCTCCAGCCTCCTGGCC
Organism: Mobula birostris; assembly: GCF_030028105.1. NCBI lineage: Eukaryota > Metazoa > Chordata > Chondrichthyes > Myliobatiformes > Myliobatidae > Mobula > Mobula birostris. Next base: position 26,506 of record NW_027274383.1, read on the forward strand.
TCCAGCCTCACCTGAAGTCTCCAGACTCCTGCCTCCAGCCTCGCCTCAAGTCTCCAGACGCCTGCTTCCAGTCTCGCCTCAAGTCTCCAGCCTCAACTCAAATCTCCAGCCTCCAGCGTCCAGCTTGGCCTCAAGACCCCAGCCTCGCCTCAGGTCTCCAGCGTCCATCCTCACCTCGTCTCCAGCCTCAAGACTCCAGCCTCAAGTCTCCAGCATCCAGCATCCAGTCTCAACTCAAGTCTCCAGCCTCCAGCATCCAGACTCAACTCAAGTCTCCAGCCTCCAGCCTCCATCCTTGCCTCAAGTCTACAGCCTCCAGCCTCCAACCTCGCCACAATTCTCAAGCCTCCAGCCTCACCTCAGGTCTCCAGCCTGGCCTCACCTCAAGTTTCCAGCCTCGCTTCGCCTCAAGTCTTCAGCCTCACCTCACCTCAAGTCTCCAACCTCCAGCCTCCGTCCTCACCTCAAGTCTCCAGCTTTCAACCTCCATCCACTCCTCGTCTCCAGCCTCCATCCTCGCCTCAAGTCTGCAGCCTCCAGCCTCCATCCTCACTTCAAGTCTCCAGCCTCCAGCCTCCATCCACTTCTCAAGTCTCCAGCCTCCAGCCTCACCTCAAGCCTCCAGCCTCCAGCCTAATCTTGCCTCAAGTCTCCAGCATCCAGCCTCGCATCGCCTGAAGTCTCCAGCCTTCTGTCCTCCAGCCTCACCTGAAGTCTCCAGCCTCCTGCGTCCAGCTTCGCCTCAAGTCTCCAGCCTCCAGCCTCACCTCGTCTCCAGTCTCCAGACTCCAGCCTCACCTCAAGTCTCTAGCCTCCAGCCTTGCCTCAAGTCTCCAGTTTCCAGCCTCATCTCAAGTCTCCAGCATCCAGCCGCGCCTCAATTCTCCAGCCTCCAGCATCCAGCCTCACCTCAAATCTCCAGCCTCCAACCTCCAGCCTCACCTCGTCTCCAGCCTCCAGCCTTCAGCCTCACCTCAAGTCTCCAGACTCCAGCCTCCATCCGTGCCTCAAGTCTACAGCCTCCAGCCTCCAGCCTCGCCACAATTCTCCAGCCTCCAGCCTCACGTCAAGTCTCCAGCCTGGCCTCACCTCAAGTCTCCAACCTCCAGCCTCCAGCCTCGCCTCAAGTCTCCAGCCTCCAGAATCCATCCTCACCTCAAGTCTCCAGCCTCCAGCCTTCAACCTCGCCTCAAGTCTCCATCCTTCAGCCTCGGCTCGAGTGTCCAGCCTCCAACCTCGCCTCAAGTCTCCATCCTTCACCCTCGCCTGAAGTCTCCAGCCTCTAACCTCCAGGCTCACCTCAAGTCTCCAGCCTCCAGCCTCCATCCTTGCCTCAAGTCTACAGCCTCCAGCCTCCAGCCTCGCCAGAATTCTCCAGCCTCCAGCCTCCCCTCAAGTATCCAGCTGGCCTCACCTCAAGTTTCCAGCCTCGCTTCGCCTCAAGTCTTCAGCCTCGCCTCACCTCAAGTCTCCAACCTCCAGCATCCGCCCTCACCTCAAGTCTCCAGCTTTCAACCTCCACCCACTCCTCAAGTCTCCAGCCTCCATCCTCGCCTCAAGTCTGCAGCCTCCAACCTCCAACCTCACCTCAAGTCTCTAGCCTCCAGTCTCACCTCGTCTCCAGCCTCCAGTCTCACCTCATCTCCAGCATCCAGCCTCGCCTCGCCTGAACTCTCCAGCCTCCTGGCCTCCAGCCTCACCTGAAGTCTCCAGCCTCCTGCCTCCAGCCTCGCCTCAAGTCTCCAGTCTCCAGCCTCATCTCAAGTCACCAGCCTCCAGCCTCGCCTCAAGTCTCCAGCCTCCAGCATCCAGTCTCACCTCAAGTCTCCAGCCTCCAGGATCCAGCCTCACCTCAAGTCTCCAGCCTGGCCTCACCTCAAGTCTCCAGCCTACAGCCTTGCCTGAAGTCTCCAGCCTCCAGCCTCACCTCAATACTCCAGTCTCCAGCTTCCGGCCTTGTCTCAGGCCTCCAGCCTCCAGCCTCCAGCCTTGCCTCAAGTTTCCAGCCTCCATCCTTGCCTCAAGTCAACAGCCTCCAGCCTCTAACCTCGCCACAATTCTCCAGCCTCCAGCCTCACCTCAAGTCTCCAGCCTGGCCTCACCTCAAGTCTCCAGCCTCGCCTCGCCTCAAGTCTCCAGCCTCGCCTCACCTCAAGTCTCCAATCTCCAGCCTCCATCCTCGCCTCAAGTCTGCAGCCTCCAGCCTCCATCCTCACCTCAAGTCTCCCGAGGCTGGAGTCTGGAGGCGAGGCTGGAGGCTGGAGACTTGAGGCGAAGCTGGACGCTGGAGGCGGGAGATTTGAGTTGAGGCTGGTGACTTGAGACGAGGCTGGAGGCAGGAGTCTGGAGACTTGAGGCGAGGCTGGAGGCAGGAGGCTGGAGACTTCAGGTGAGGCTGGAGGCCAGGAGGCTGGAGACTTCAGGCGAGGCGAGGCTGGATGCTGGAGACTTGAGGCAAGATTAGGCTGGCGACTGGAGACTTGAGGGGTGGCTGGAGGCTGGAGACTGGAGGATGGAGGCTGGAGACTTGAGGTGAGGCTGGAGGCTGGAGAATTGAGCCGAGGCTGCAGGATGGAGACTTGAGGCGAGGCTGGAGGCTGGAGACTGGAAACTTGAGGTGAGGCTGGAGGTTGGAGGCTGGAGACTTGAGGTGAGACTACAGCCTCCAGTCTCCAGCCTCGCCACAATTCTCCAGCCTCCACCCTCACCTCAAGTCTCCAGCCCGGCATCACCTCAAGTCTCCAGCCTCGCCTCGCCTCAAGTCTCCAGCCTCCATAATCACCTCAAGTCTCCAGCATCCAGCCTCGCCTCGCCTGAAGTCTCCAGCCTCCTGGCCTCCAGCCTCACCTGAAGTCTCCAGACTCCTGCCTCTAGCCTCGCCTCAAGTCTCCAGACTCCTGCTTCCAACCTCGCCTCAAGTCTCCAGCCTCAACTCAAATCTCCAGCCTCCAGCGCCCAGCTTGGCCTCAAGTCTCCAGCCTCCAGCCTCGCCTCAAGACCCCAGCCTCGCCTCAAGTCTCCAGCTTCTATCCTCACCTCGTCTCCAGTTTCAAGACTCCAGCCTCAAGTCTCCAGCCTCCAGACTCCATCCTTGCCTCAAGTCTACAGCCTCCAGCCTCCAACCTTGCCACAATTCTCCAGCCTCCAGCCTCACCTCAAGTCTCCAGCCTGGCCTCACCTCAAGTTTCCAGCCTCGCTTCGCCTCAAGTCTTCAGCCTCGCCTCACCTCAAGTCTCCAGCTTTCAACATCCATCCACTCCTCAAATCTCCAGGCTCCATCCTCGCCTCAAGTCTGCAGCCTCCAGCCTCCATCCTCACCTTAAGTCTCCAGCCTCCAGCCTCCATCCACTTCTCAAGTCTCCAGCCTCCAGCCTCACCTCAGGTCTCCAGCCTCCAGCCTAATGTTGCCTCAAGTCTCCAGCATCCAGCCTCGCCTCGCCTGAAGTCTCCAGCCTCACCTGAAGTCTCCAGCCTCACCTGAAGTCTCCATCCTCCTGCCTCCAGCCTCCCCTCAAGTCTCCAGACTCCTGCCTCCAGCCTTGCCTCAAGTCTCCAGCCTCAACTCAAATCTCCAGCCTCCAGCGTCCAGCTTCGCCTCAAGTCTCCAGCCTCCAGACTCACCTCATCTCCAGCCTCCAGACTCCAGCCTCACTTCAAGTCTCTAGCCTCCAGCCTTGCCTCAAGTCTCCAGTTTGCAGCCTCATCTCAAGTCTCCAGCCTCCAACCTCGCCTCAAGCTCCAGCCTCCAACCTCCAGCCTCACCTCAAGTCTCCAGCCTCCAGCCTTCAGGCTCACCTCAAGTCTCCAGCCTCCAGCCTCCATCCGTGCCTCAAGTCTACAGCCTCCAGCCTCCAGCCTCCCCACAATTCTCCAGCCTCCAGCCTCACCTCAAGTCTCCAGCTTGGCCTCACCTCAAGTCTCCAACCTCCAGCCTCCAGCCTCGCCTCAACTCTCCAGCCTCCAGCATCCATCCTCACCTCAAGTCTCCAGCCTCCAGCCTTCAACCTCGCCTCAAGTCTCCATCCTTCAGCCTCGGCTCGAGTCTCCAGCCTCCAGCCTCCTGCCTCACCTGAAGTTTCCAGCCTCTAACCTCCAGGCTCACCTCAAGTCTCGAACCTCCAGCCTCCATCCTTGCCTCAAGTCTACAGCTTCCAGCCTCCAGCCTCGCCACAATTCTCCAGCCTCCAGCATCCATCCTCAAGTCTCCAGCCTGGCCTCACCTCAAGTCTCCAGCTTCCAGCCTCCGTCTTCACCTCAAGTCTCCAGCTTTCATCCTCCATCCACTCCTCAAGTTTCCAGCCTCCGGCCTTGCCGCAAGTCTCCAGTCTCCAGCCTCATCTCAAGTCTCCAGTCTCCAGCCTCACCTCAAGTCTCCAGCCTCTAGCCTCTATCCTCGCCTCAATTCTGCAGCCTCCAGCCTCCATCCTCACCTCAAGTCTCCAGCCTCCAGCCTCCATCCACTTCTCAAGTCTCCAGCCTCCAGCCTCACCTCAAGTCTCCAGCCTCCAGCCTAATCTTGCCTCAAGTCTCCAGCATCCAGCCTCGCCTCGCCTGAAGTCTCCAGCCTCCTGGCCTCCAGCCTCACCTGAAGTCTCCAGCGTCCTGCCTCCAGCCTCGCCTCAAGTCTCCAGTCTCGAGCCTCATCTCAATTCACCAGCCTCCAGCCTCGCCTCAAGTCTCCAGCCTCCAGCATCCAGTCTCACCTCAAGTCTCCAGCCTCCAGGCTCCAGCCTCACCTCAAGTCTCCAGCCTCCAGCCTCGCCACAATTCTCCAGCCTCCACCCTCACCTGAAGTCTCCAGACTGGCCTCACCTCAAGTCTCCAGCCTCCAGCCTCACCTCAAGTCTCCAGCCTCCAGCCTCCATCCTTGCCTGAAGTCAACAGCCTCCAGCCTCCAACCTCGCCATAATTCTCCAGCCTCCAGCCTCACCTCAAGTCTCCAGCCTGGCCTCACCTCAAGTCTCCAGCCTCGCCTCGCCTCAAGTCTCCAGCCTCCAGCCTCCCCTCAAGTCTCCAGTCGCCAGCCTAATGTTGCCTCAAGTCTCCAGACTCCAGCCTCGCCTCTAGTCTCTAGCCTCCAGCCTTGCCTCAAGTCTCCTGTCTCCAACATCCAGTCTCACCTCGTCCCCAGCCTCCAACCTCCAGCCTCGCCTCAAGTCTCTAGCCTCCAGCCTTGCCTCAAGTATTCTGCCTCCAGCCTCATCTCAAGTCTCCAGCATGCAGTCTCACCTCAAGTCTCCACCCTCACCTCAAGACTCCATCCTGCAGCCTCGGCTCAAGTCTCCAGCCTCCAGCCTCACCTCAAGTCTCCAGCCATCGGCCTCCATCCTTGCCTCAAGTCTACAGCCTCCAGCCTCCAGCCTCGCCACAATTCTCCAGCCTCCAGCCTCACCTCAAGTCTCCAGCCTGGCCTCACCTCAAGTCTCCAGCCTCGCCTCGCCTCAAGTCTCCTTCCTCGCCTCACCTCAAGTCTCCAACCTTCAGCCTCCAGCCTCGCCTCAAGTCTCCAGCCTCCAGCATCCATCATCACCTGAAGTCTCCATCCTCCAGCCTCACCTCAAGTCTCCAGCCTGGCCTCACCTCAAGTCTCCAGCCTCGCCTCGCCTCAAGTCTCCTTCCTCGCCTCACCTCAAGTCTCCAATCTTCAGCCTCCAGCCTCTGCTCAAGTCTCCAGACTCCAGCCTCAACTCAAGACTCCAGCTCCCTGCCTCGCCTGAAGTCTCCAGCCTCCAACCTCCAGCCTCACCTCAGGTTTCCAGCATCCAGCCTCCAGCCTCGCCTCAAGTCTCCATCCTGCAGCCTCGGCACAAGTCTCCAGCCTCCAGCCTCACCTCAAGTCTCCAGCATTCAGCCTTGCCTCAAGTCTACTGCCTCCTGTCTCCAGCCTCGCCACAATTCTCCAGCCTCCAGCCTCACCTCAAGTCTCCAGCCTCCTGGCCTCCAGCCTCACCTGAAGTCTCCAGACTCCTGCCTCTAGCCTCGCCTCAAGTCTCCAGACTCCTGCTTCCAGCCTCGCCTCAAGTCTCCAGCCTCAACTCAAATCTCCAGCCTCCAGCGCCCAGCTTGGCCTCAAGTCTCCAGCCTCCAGCCTCGCCTCAAGACCCCAGCCTCGCCTCAAGTCTCCAGCTTCTATCCTCACCTCGTCTCCAGTTTCAAGTCTCCAGCCTCAAGTCTCCAGCCTCCTGCCTCCAGCCTCGCCTCAAATCTCCAGCCTCCAGCGCCCAGCTTGGCCTCAAGTCTCCAGCCTCCAGACTCCATCCTTGCCTCAAGTCTACAGCCTCCAGCCTCCAACCTCGCCACAATTCTCCAGCCTCCAGCCTCACCTCAAGTCTCCAGCCTGGCCTCACCTCAAGTTTCCAGCCTCGCTTCGCCTCAAGTCTTCAGCCTCGCCTCACCTCAAGTCTCCAACCTCCAGCCTCCGTCCTCAGCTCAAGTCTCCAGCTTTCAACCTCCATCCACTCCTCAAGTCTCCAGCCTCCATCCTCGCCTCAAGTCTGCAGCCTCCAGCCTCCATCCTCACCTCAAGTCTCCAGCCTCCAGCCTCCATCCACTTCTCAAGTCTCCAGCCTCCAGCCTCACCTCAAGTCTCCAGCCTCCAGCCTAATCTTGCCTCAAGTCTCCAGCATCCAGCCTCGCCTCGCCTGAAGTCTCCAGCCTCACCTGAAGTCTCCATCCTCCTGCCTCCAGCCTCGCATCAAGTCTCCAGACTCCTGCCTCCAGCCTTGCCTCAAGTCTCCAGCCTCAACTCAAATCTCCAGCCTCCAGCGTCCAGCTTCGCCTCAAGTCTCCAGCCTCCAGACTCACCTCGTCTCCAGCCTCCAGACTCCAGCCTCACTTCAAGTCTCTAGCCTCCAGCCTTGCCTCAAGTCTCCAGTTTCCAGCCTCATCTCAAGTCTCCAGCCTCCAGCCTCGCCTCAAGCTCCAGCCTCCAACCTCCAGCCTCACCTCAAGTCTCCAGCCTCCAGCCTTCAGGCTCACCTCAAGTCTCCAGCCTCCAGCCTCCATCCGTGCCTCAAGTCTACAGCCTCCAGCCTCCAGCCTCGCCACAATTCTCCAGCCTCCAGCCTCACCTCAAGTCTCCAGCTTGGCCTCACCTCAAGTCTCCAACCTCCAGCCTCCAGCCTCGCCTCAACTCTCCAGCCTCCAGCATCCATCCTCACCTCACGTCTCCAGCCTCCAGCCTTCAACCTCGCCTCAAGTCTCCATCCATCAGCCTCGGCTCGAGTCTCCAGCCTCCAGCCTCAACTCAAGACTCCAGCCTCCTGCCTCGCCTGAAGTTTCCAGCCTCTAACCTCCAGGCTCACCTCAAGTCTCCAGCCTCCAGCCTCCATCCTTGCCTCAAGTCTACAGCTTCCAGCCTCCAGCCTCGCCACAATTCTCCAGCCTCCAGCATCCATCCTCAAGTCTCCAGCCTGGCCTCACCTCAAGTCTCCAACTTCCAGCCTCCGTCCTCACCTCAAGTCTCCAGCTTTCATCCTCCATCCACTCAAGTTTCCAGCCTCCGGCCTTGCCGCAAGTCTCCAGTCTCCAGCCTCATCTCAAGTCTCCAGTCTCCAGCCTCACCTCAAGTCTCCAGCCTCTAGCCTCTATCCTCGCCTCAATTCTGCAGCCTCCAGCCTCCATCCTTACCTCAAGTCTCCAGCCTCCAGCCTCCATCCACTTCTCAAGTCTCCAGCCTCCAGCCTAATCTTGCCTCAAGTCTCCAGCATCCAGCCTCGCCTCGCCTGAAGTCTCCAGCCTCCTGGCCTCCAGCCTCACCTGAAGTCTCCAGCCTCCTGCCTCCAGCCTCGCCTCAAGCATCCAGTCTCGATCCTCATCTCAATTCACCAGCCTCCAGCCTCGCCTCAAGTCTCCAGCCTCCAGCATCCAGTCTCACCTCAAGTCTCCAGCCTCCAGCCTCCAGCCTCACCTCAAGTCTCCAGCCTCCAGCCTCGCCACAAGTCTCCAGCCTCCAGCCTCCATCCTTGCCTGAAGTCAACAGCCTCCAGCCTCCAACCTCGCCACAATTCTCCAGCCTCCAGCCTCACCTCAAGTCTCCAGCCTGGCCTCACCTCAAGTCTCCAGCCTCGCCTCGCCTCAAGTCTCCAGCCTCCATAATCACCTCAAGTCTCCAGACTCCAGCCTCGCCTCTAGTCTCTAGCCTCCAGCCTTGCCTCAAGTCTCCTGTCTCCAGCGTCATCACAAGTCTCCAGCCTCCAGCCTCGCCTCAAGTCTCCAGCTTCTATCCTCACCTCGTCTCCAGTTTCAAGACTCCAGCTTCAAGTCTCCAGCCACAAGACTCCATCCTAGCCTCAAGTCAACAGCCTCCAGCCTCCAACCTCGCCACAATTCTCCAGCCTCCAGCCTCACCTCAAGTCTCCACCCTGGCCTCACCTCAAGTTTCCAGCCTCGCTTCGCCTCAAGTCTTCAGCCTGGCCTCACCTCGTCTCCAAACTCCAGCCTCCGTCCTCAGCTCAAGTCTCCAGCTTTCAACCTCCATCCACTCCTCAAGTCTCCAGCCTCCATCCTCGCCTCAAGTCTGCAGCCGCCAGCCTCCATCCTCACCTCAAGTCTCCAGCCTCCAGCCTCCATCCACTTCTCAAGTCTCCAGCCTCCAGCCTCACCTCAAGTCTCCAGCCTTCAGCCCTTATCTTGCCTCAAGTCTCCAGCATCCAGCCTCGCCTCGCCTGAAGTCTCCAGCCTCCTGCCTCCAGCCTCGCCTCAAGTCTCCAGACTCCTGCCTCCAGCCTTGCCTCAAGTCTCCAGCCTCAACTCAAATCTCCAGCCTCCAGCGTCCAGCTTCGCCTCAAGTCTCCAGCCTCCAGACTCCAGCCTCACCTCAAGTCTCTAGCCTCCAGCCTCACCTCAAGTCTCCAGCCTCCAGCATCCAGCCTCACCTCAAATCTCCAGCCTCCAACCTCCAGCCTCACCTCAAACCTCCAGCCTCCAGCCTTCAGCCACACCTCAAGTCTCCAGCCTCCAGCCTCCATCCGTGCCTCAAGTCTACAGCCTCCAGCCTCGCCACAATTCTCCAGCATCCAGCCTCGCCTCGCCTGAAGCCTCCAGCCTCCTGGTCTCCAGCCTCACCTGAAGTCTCCAGACTCCGGCCTCCAGCCTCGCCTCAAGTCTCCAGCCTTCAGCCTCACCTCAAGTCTCCAGCCTCGCCTCGCCTCAAGTCTCCTGCTTCGTCTCACCTCAAGTCTCCAACCTCCAGCCTCCAGCCTCGCCTCAAGTCTCCAGCCTCCAGCATTCATCATCACCTGAAGTCTCCAGCCTCCAGCCTCACCTCAATACTCCAGTCTCCAGCTTCCGGCCTTGTCTCAGGCCTCCAGCCTCCAGCCTCACCTCAAGTCACCAGCCTCCAGCCTTGCCTCAAGTTTCCAGCCTCCATCCTTGCCTCAAGACAACAGCCTCCAGCCTCCAACCTCGCCACAATTCTCCAGCCTCCAGCCTCACCTCAAGTCTCCAGCCTCGCCTCGCCTCAAGTCTCCAGCCTCGCCTCACCTCAAGTCTCCAATCTCCAGCCTCCATCCTCGCCTCAAGTCTGCAGCCTCCAGCCTCCATCCTCACCTCAAGTCTCCCGAGGCTGGAGTCTGGAGGCGAGGCTGGAGGCTGGAGACTTGAGGCGAAGCTGGACGCTGGAGGCGGGAGATTTGAGTTGAGGCTGGAGACTTGAGACGAGGCTGGAGGCAGGAGTCTGGAGACTTGAGGCGAGGCTGGAGGCAGGAGGCTGGAGACTTCAGGTGAGGCTGGAGGCCAGGAGGCTGGAGACTTCAGGCGAGGCGAGGCTGGATGCTGGAGACTTGAGGCAAGATTAGGCTGGCGACTGGAGACTTGAGGGGAGGCTGGAGGCTGGAGACTGGAGGATGGAGGCTGGAGACTTGAGGTGAGGCTGGAGGCTGGAGAATTGAGCCGAGGCTGCAGGATGGAGACTTGAGGCGAGGCTGGAGGATGGAGGCTGGAAACTTGAGGTGAGGCTGGAGGTTGGAGGCTGGAGACTTGAGGTGAGACTACAGCCTCCAGTCTCCAGCCTCGCCACAATTCTCCAGCCTCCAGCCTCTGCTCAAGTCTCCAGACTCCAGCCTCAACTCAAGACTCCAGCTCCCTGCCTCGCCTGAAGTCTCCAGCCTCCAACCTCCAGCCTCACCTCAGGTTTCCAGCATCCAGTCTCCAGCCTCGCCTCAAGTCTCCATCCTGCAGCATCGGCACAAGTCTCCAGCCTCCAGCCTCACCTCAAGTCTCCAGCATCCAGCCTTGCCTCAAGTCTACTGCCTCCTGTCTCCAGCCTCGCCACAATTCTCCAGCCTCCAGCCTCACCTCAAGTCTCCAGCCTCCATCCTTGCCTCAAGTCTACAGCCTCCAGTCTCCAGCCTCGCCACATATCTCCAGCCTCCAGCCTCACCTCAAGTCTCCAGCCCGGCTTCATCTCAAGTCTCCAGCCTCGCCTCACCTCAAGTCTCCAGCCTCCATAATCACCTCAAGTCTCCAGAATCCAGCCTCGCCTCACCTGAAGTCTCCAGCCTCCTGGCCTCCAGCCTCACCTGAAGTCTCCAGACTCCTGCCTCTAGCCTCGCCTCAAGTCTCCAGCCTCACCGCAAATCTCCAGCCTCCAGCGCCCAGCTTGGCCTCAAGTCTCCAGCCTCCAGCCTCACCTCAAGACCCCAGCCTCGCCTCAAGTCTCCAGCTTCTATCCTCACCTCGTCTCCATTTTCAAGACTCCAGCCTCAAGTCTCCAGCCTCCAGACTCCATCCTTGCCTCAAGTCAACAGCCTCCAGCCTCCAACCTCGCCACAATTCTCCAGCCTCCAGCCTCACCTCAAGTCTCCAGCCTGGCCTCACCTCAAGTCTCCAGCCTCGCTTTGCCTCAAGTCTCCAGCCTCCAGCCTCCCCTCAAGTCTCCAGTCGCCAGCCTAATGTTGCCTCAAGTCTCCAGACTCCAGCCTCGCCTCTAGTCTCTAGCCTCCAGCCTTGCCTCAAGTCTCCTGTCTCCAGCGTCATCACAAGTCTCCAGCCTCCAGCCTCGCCTCAAGTCTCCAGCTTCAATCCTCACCTCGTCTCCAGTTTCAAGACTCCAGCCTCAAGTCTCCAGCCTCCAGACTCCATCCTTGCCTCAAGTCAACAGCCTCCAGCCTCCAACCTCGCCACAATTCTCCAGCCTCCAGCCTCACCTCAAGTCTCCAGCCTGGCCTCATCTCAAGTTTCCAGCCTCGCTTCGCCTCAAGTCTTCAGCCTCGCCTCACCTCGTCTCCAACCTCCAGCCTCCGTCCTCAGCTCAAGTCTCCAGCTTTCAACCTCCATCCACTCCTCATTTCTCCAGCCTCCATCCTCGCCACAAGTCTGCAGGCTCCAGCCTCCATCCTCACCTCAAGTCTCCAGCCTCCAGCCTCCATCCACTTCTCAAGTCTCCAGCCTCCAGCCTCACCTCAAGTCTCCAGCCTTCAGCCTAATCTTGCCTCAAGTCTCCAGCATCCAGCCTCGCCTCGCCTGAAGTCTCCAGCCTCACCTGAAGTCTCCAGACTCCTGCCTCCAGCCTTGCCTCAAGTCTCCAGACTCCTGCCTCCAGCCTTGCCTCAAGTCTCCAGCCTCAACTCAAATCTCCAGCCTCCAGCGTCCAGCTTCGCCTCAAGTCTCCAGCCTCCAGCCTCACCTCGTCTCCAGCCTCCAGACTCCAGCCTCACCTCAAGTCTCTAGCCTCCAGCCTTGCATCAAGTCTCGTTTCCAGCCTCATCTCGTCTCCAGCCTCCAGCCTCGCCTCAAGTCTCCAGCCTCCAGCATCCAGCCTCACCTCAAATCTCCAGCCTCCAACCTCCAGCCTCACCTCATGCCTCCAGCCTCCAGCCTCCATCCTTGCCTCAAGTCTACAGCTTCCAGCCTCCAGCCTCGCCACAATTCTCCAGCCTCCAGCATCCATCCTCAAGTCTCCAGCCTGGCCTCACCTCAAGTCTCCAACTTCCAGCCTCCGTCCTCACCTCAAGTCTCCAGCTTTCATCCTCCATCCACTCCTCAAGTTTCCAGCCTCCGGCCTTGCCGCAAGTCTCCAGTCTCCAGCCTCATCTCAAGTCTCCAATCTCCAGCCTCACCTCAAGTCTCCAGCCTCTAGCCTCTATCCTCGCCTCAATTCTGCAGCCTCCAGCCTCCATCCTCACCTCAAGTCTCCAGCCTCCAGCCTCCATCCACTTCTCAAGACTCCAGCCTCCAGCCTAATCTTGCCTCAAGTCTCCAGCATCCAGCCTCGCCTCGCCTGAAGTCTCCAGCCTCCTGGCCTCCAGCCTCACCTGAAGTCTCCAGCCTCCTGCCTCCAGCCTCGCCTCAAGCATCCAGTCTCGATCCTCATCTCAATTCACCAGCCTCCAGCCTCGCCTCAAGTCTCCAGCCTCCAGCATCCAGTCTCACCTCAAGTCTCCAGCCTCCAAGCTCCAGCCTCACCTCAAGTCTCCAGCCTCCAGCCTCGCCACAAGTCTCCAGCCTCCAGCCTCCATCCTTGCCTGAACTCAACAGCCTCCAGCCTCCAACCTCGTCACAATTCTCCAGCCTCCAGCCTCACCTCAAGTCTCCAGCCTCCAGCCTCCATCCTTGCCTCAAGTCTACAGCTTCCAGCCTCCAGCCTCGCCACAATTCTCCAGCCTCCAGCATCCATCCTCAAGTCTCCAGCCTGGCCTCACCTCAAGTCTCCAACTTCCAGCCTCCGTCCTCACCTCAAGTCTCCAGCTTTCATCCTCCATCCACTCCTCAAGTTTCCAGCCTCCGGCCTTGCCGCAAGTCTACAGTCTCCAGCCTCATCTCAAGTCTCCAGTCTCCAGCCTCACCTCAAGTCTCCAGCCTCTAGCCTCTATCCTCGCCTCAATTCTGCAGCCTCCAGCCTCCATCCTCACCTCAAGTCTCCAGCCTCCAGCCTCCATCCACTTCTCAAGTCTCCAGCCTCCAGCCTAATCTTGCCTCAAGTCTCCAGCATCCAGCCTCGCCTCGCCTGAAGTCTCCAGCCTCCTGGCCACCAGCCTCACCTGAAGTCTCCAGCCTCCAGCATCCAGTCTCACCTCAAGTCTCCAGCCTCCAGGCTCCAGCCTCACCTCAAGTCTCCAGCCTCCAGCCTCGCCACAAGTCTCCAGCCTCCAGCCTCCATCCTTGCCTGAAGTCAACAGCCTCCAGCCTCCAACCTCGCCACAATTCTCCAGCCTCCAGCCTCACCTCAAGTCTCCAGCCTGGCCTCACCTCAAGTCTCCAGCCTCGCCTTGCCTCAAGTCTCCAGCCTCCAGCCTCCCCTCAAGTCTCCAGTCGCCAGCCTAATGTTGCCTCAAGTCTCCAGACTCCATCCTCGCCTCTAGTCTCTAGCCTCCAGCCTTGCCTCAAGTCTCCTGTCTCCAGCGTCATCACAAGTCTCCAGCCTCCAGCCTCGCCTCAAGTCTCCAGCCTCCAACATCCAGTCTCACCTCGTCCCCAGCCTCCAACCTCCAGCCTCGCCTCAAGTCTCTAGCCTCCAGCCTTGCCTCAAGTATTCTGTCTCCAGCCTCATCTCAAGTCTCCAGCATGCAGTCTCACCTCAAGTCTCCACCCTCACCTCAAGACTCCATCCTGCAGCCTCGGCTCAAGTCTCCAGCCTCCAGCCTCACCTCAAGTCTCCAGCCATCGGCCTCCATCCTTGCCTCAAGTCTACAGCCTCCAGCCTCCAGCCTCGCCACAATTCTCCAGCCTCCAGCCTCCCCTCAAGTCTCCAGTCGCCAGCCTAATGTTGCCTCAAGTCTCCAGACTCCAGCCTCGCCTCTAGTCTCTAGCCTCCAGCCTTGCCTCAAGTCTCCTGTCTCCAGCGTCATCACAAGTCTCCAGCCTCCAGCCTCGCCTCAAGTCTCCAGCCTCCAACATCCAGTCTCACCTCGTCCCCAGCCTCCAACCTCCAGCCTCGCCTCAAGTCTCTAGCCTCCAGCCTTGCCTCAAGTATTCTGTCTCCAGCCTCATCTCAAGTCTCCAGCATGCAGTCTCATTTCAAGTCTCCACCCTCACCTCAAGACTCCATCCTGCAGCCTCGGCTCAAGTCTCCAGCCTCCAGCCTCACCTCAAGTCTCCAGCCATCGGCCTCCATCCTTGCCTCAAGTCTACAGCCTCCAGCCTCCAGCCTCGCCACAATTCTCCAGCCTCCAGCCTCCCCTCAAGTCTCCAGTCGCCAGCCTAATGTTGCCTCAAGTCTCCAGACTCCAGCCTCGCCTCTAGTCTCTAGCCTCCAGCCTTGCCTCAAGTCTCCTGTCTCCAGCGTCATCACAAGTCTCCAGCCTCCAGCCTCGCCTCAAGTCTCCAGCCTCCAACATCCAGTCTCACCTCGTCCCCAGCCTCCAACCTCCAGCCTCGCCTCAAGTCTCTAGCCTCCAGCCTTGCCTCAAGTATTCTGTCTCCAGCCTCATCTCAAGTCTCCAGCATGCAGTCTCATTTCAAGTCTCCACCCTCACCTCAAGACTCCATCCTGCAGCCTCGGCTCAAGTCTCCAGCCTCCAGCCTCACCTCAAGTCTCCAGCCATCGGCCTCCATCCTTGCCTCAAGTCTACAGCCTCCAGCCTCCAGCCTCGCCACAATTCTCCTGCCTCCAGCCTCCCCTCAAGTCTCCAGTCGCCAGCCTAATGTTGCCTCAAGTCTCCAGACTCCAGCCTCGCCTCTAGTCTCTAGCCTCCAGCCTTGCCTCAAGTCTCCTGTCTCCAGCGTCATCACAAGTCTCCAGCCTCCAGCCTCGCCTCAAGTCTCCAGCCTCCAACATCCAGTCTCACCTCGTCCCCAGCCTCCAACCTCCAGCCTCGCCTCAAGTCTCTAGCCTCCAGCCTTGCCTCAAGTATTCTGTCTCCAGCCTCATCTCAAGTCTCCAGCATGCAGTCTCATTTCAAGTCTCCACCCTCACCTCAAGACTCCATCCTGCAGCCTCGGCTCAAGTCTCCAGCCTCCAGCCTCACCTCAAGTCTCCAGCCATCGGCCTCCATCCTTGCCTCAAGTCTACAGCCTCCAGCCTCCAGCCTCGCCACAATTCTCTAGCCTCCAGCATCACCTCAAGTCTCCAGCCTGGCCTCACCTCAAGTCTCCAGCCTCGCCTCACCTCAAGTCTCCTTCCTCGCCTCACCTCAAGTCTCCAACCTTCAGCCTGCAGCCTCGCCTCAAGTCTCCAGCCTCCAGCATCCATCATCACCTGAAGTCTCCAGCCTCCAGCCTCACCTCAAGTCTCCAGCCTGGCCTCACCTCAAGTCTCCAGCCTCGCCTCGCCTCAAGTCTCCTTCCTCGCCTCACCTCAAGTCTCCAATCTTCAGCCTCCAGCCTCTGCTCAAGTCTCCAGACTCCAGCCTCAACTCAAGACTCCAGCTCCCTGCCTCGCCTGAAGTCTCCAGCCTCCAACCTCCAGCCTCACCTCAGGTTTCCAGCATCCAGCCTCCAGCCTCGCCTCAAGTCTCCATCCTGCAGCCTCGGCACAAGTCTCCAGCCTCCAGCCTCACCTCAAGTCTCCAGCATCCAGCCTTGCCTCAAGTCTACTGCCTCCTGTCTTCAGCCTCGCCACAATTCTCTAGCCTCCAGCCTCACCTCAAGTCTCCAGCCTCCATCCTCCAGCCTCCATCCTTGCCTCAAGTCTACAGCCTCCAGTCTCCAGCCTCGCCACAAATCTCCAGCCTCCAGCCTCACCTCAAGTCTCCAGCCCGGCCTCATCTCAAGTCTCCAGCCTCGCCTCGCCTCAAGTCTCCAGCCTCCATAATCACCTCAAGTCTCCAGCATCCAGCCTCCCCTCGCCTGAAGTCTCCAGCCTCCTGGCCTCCAGCCTCACCTGAAGTCTCCAGACTCCTGCCTCTAGCCTCGCCTCAAGTCTCCAGACTCCTGCTTCCAGCCTCGCCTCAAGTCTCCAGCCTCAACTCAAATCTCCAGCCTCCAGCGCCCAGCTTGGCCTCAAGTCTCCAGCCTCCAGCCTCGCCTCAAGACCCCAGCCTCGCCTCAAGTCTCCAGCTTCTATCCTCACCTCATCTCCAGTTTCAAGACTCCAGCCTCAAGTCTCCAGCCTCCAGACTCCATCCTTGCCTCAAGTCAACAGCCTCCAGCCTCCAACCTCGCCACAATTCTCCAGCCTCCAGTCTCACCTCAAGTCTCCAGCCTGGCCTCACCTCAAGTCTCCAGCCTCGCTTTGCCTCAAGTCTCCAGCCTCCAGCCTCCCCTCAAGTCTCCAGTCGCCAGCCTAATGTTGCCTCAAGTCTCCAGACTCCAGCCTCGCCTCTAGTCTCCAGCCTCCAGCCTTGCCTCAAGTCTCCTGTCTCCAGCGTCATCACAAGTCTCCAGCCTCCAGCCTCGCCTCAAGTCTCCAGCTTCTATCCTCACCTCGTCTCCAGTTTCAAGACTCCAGCTTCAAGTCTCCAGCCACAAGACTCCATCCTAGCCTCAAGTCAACAGCCTCCAGCCTCCAACCTCGCCACAATTCTCCAGCCTCCAGCCTCACCTCAAGTCTCCACCCTGGCCTCACCTCAAGTTTCCAGCCTCGCTTCGCCTCAAGTCTTCAGCCTCGCCTCACCTCGTCTCCAACCTCCAGCCTCCGTCCTCAGCTCAAGTCTCCAGCTTTCAACCTCCATCCACTCCTCAAGTCTCCAGCCTCCATCCTCGCCTCAAGTCTGCAGCTGCCAGCCTCCATCCTCACCTCAAGTCTCCAGCCTCCAGCCTCCATCCACTTCTCAAGTCTCCAGCCTCCAGCCTCACCTCAAGTCTCCAGCCTTCAGCCCTTATCTTGCCTCAAGTCTCCAGCATCCAGCCTCGCCTCGCCTGAAGTCTCCAGACTCACCTGAAGTCTCCAGCCTCCTGCCTCCAGCCTCGCCTCAAGTCTCCAGACTCCTGCCTCCAGCCTTGCCTCAAGTCTCCAGCCTCAACTCAAATCTCCAGCCTCCAGCGTCCAGCTTCGCCTCAAGTCTCCAGCCTCCAGACTCCAGCCTCACCTCAAGTCTCTAGCCTCCAGCCTCACCTCAAGTCTCCAGCCTCCAGCATCCAGCCTCACCTCAAATCTCCAGCCTCCAACCTCCAGCCTCACCTCAAGCCTCCAGCCTCCAGCCTTCAGCCACACCTCAAATCTCCAGCCTCCAGCCTCCATCCGTGCCTCAAGTCTACAGCCTCCAGCCTCGCCACAATTCTCCAGCATCCAGCCTCGCCTCGCCTGAAGCCTCCAGCCTCCTGGTCTCCAGCCTCACCTGAAGTCTCCAGACTCCGGCCTCCAGCCTCGCCTCAAGTCTCCAGCCTCCAGCCTCACCTCAAGTCTCCAGCCTCGCCTCGCCTCAAGTCTCCTGCTTCGCCTCACCTCAAGTCTCCAACCTCCAGCCTCCAGCCTCGCCTCAAGCCTCCAGCCTCCAGCATTCATCATCACCTGAAGTCTCCAGCCTCCAGCCTCACCTCAATACTCCAGTCTCCAGCTTCCGGCCTTGTCTCAGGCCTCCAGCCTCCAGCCTCACCTCAAGTCACCAGCCTCCAGCCTTGCCTCAAGTTTCCAGCCTCCATCCTTGCCTCAAGACAACAGCCTCCAGCCTCCAACCTCGCCACAATTCTCCAGCCTCCAGCATCACCTCAAGTCTCCAGCCTCCAGCCTCCATCCTCACCTCAAGTCTCCAGCCTCCAGCCTCCATCCACTTCTCAAGTCTCCAGCCTCCAGCCTAATCTTGCCTCAAGTCTCCAGCATCCAGCCTCGCCTCGCCTGAAGTCTCCAGCCTCCTGGCCTCCAGCCTCACCTGAAGTCTCCAGCCTCCTGCCTCCAGCCTCGCCTCAAGCATCCAGTCTCGAGCCTCATCTCAATTCACCAGCCTCCAGCCTCGCCTCAAGTCTCCAGCCTCCAGCATCCAGTCTCACCTCAAGTCTCCAGCCTCCAGGCTCCAGCCTCACCTCAAGTCTCCAGCCTCCAGCCTCGCCACAATTCTCCAGCCTCCACCCTCACCTCAAGTCTCCAGACTGGCCTCACCTTAAGTCTCCAGCCTCCAGCCTCACCTCAAGTCTCCAGCCTCCAGCCTCCATCCTTGCCTGAAGTCAACAGCCTCCAGCCTCCAACCTCGCCACAATTCTCCAGCCTCCAGCCTCACCTCAAGTCTCCAGCCTGGCCTCACCTCAAGTCTCCAGCCTCGCCTCGCCTCAAGTCTCCAGCCTCCAGCCTCCCCTCAAGTCTCCAGTCGCCAGCCTAATGTTGCCTCAAGTCTACAGACTCCAGCCTCGCCTCTAGTCTCTAGCCTCCAGCCTTGCCTCAAGTCTCCTGTCTCCAGCGTCATCACAAGTCTCCAGCCTCCAGCCTCGTCTCAAGTCTCCAGCCTCCAACATCCAGTCTCACCTCGTCCCCAGCCTCCAACCTCCAGCCTCGCCTCAAGTCTCTAGCCTCCAGCCTTGCCTCAAGTATTCTGTCTCCAGCCTCATCTCAAGTCTCCAGCATGCAGTCTCACCTCAAGTCTCCACCCTCACCTCAAGACTCCATCCTGCAGCCTCGGCTCAAGTCTCCAGCCTCCAGCCTCACCTGAAGTCTCCAGCCATCGGCCTCCATCCTTGCCTCAAGTCTACAGCCTCCAGCCTCCAGCCTCGCCACAATTCTCTAGCCTCCAGCCTCACCTCAAGTCTCCAGCCTGGCCTCACCTCAAGTCTCCAGCCTCGCCTCACCTCAAGTCTCCTTCCTCGCCTCACCTCAAGTCTCCAACCTTCAGCCTCCAGCCTCGCCTCAAGTCTCCAGCCTCCAGCATCCATCATCACCTGAAGTCTCCAGCCTCCAGCCTCACCTCAAGTTTCCAGCCTCCGGCCTTGCCGCAAGTCTACAGTCTCCAGCCTCATCTCAAGTCTCCAGTCTCCAGCCTCACCTCAAGTCTCCAGCCTCTAGCCTCTATCCTCGCCTCAATTCTGCAGCCTCCAGCCTCCATCCTCACCTCAAGTCTCCAGCCTCCAGCCTCCATCCACTTCTCAAGTCTCCAGCCTCCAGCCTAATCTTGCCTCAAGTCTCCAGCATCCAGCCTCGCCTCGCCTGAAGTCTCCAGCCTCCTGGCCACCAGCCTCACCTGAAGTCTCCAGCCTCCAGCATCCAGTCTCACCTCAAGTCTCCAGCCTCCAGGCTCCAGCCTCACCTCAAGTCTCCAGCCTCCAGCCTCGCCACAAGTCTCCAGCCTCCAGCCTCCATCCTTGCCTGAAGTCAACAGCCTCCAGCCTCCAACCTCGCCACAATTCTCCAGCCTCCAGCCTCACCTCAAGTCTCCAGCCTGGCCTCACCTCAAGTCTCCAGCCTCGCCTCGCCTCAAGTCTCCAGCCTCCAGCCTCCCCTCAAGTCTCCAGTCGCCAGCCTAATGTTGCCTCAAGTCTCCAGACTCCATCCTCGCCTCTAGTCTCTAGCCTCCAGCCTTGCCTCAAGTCTCCTGTCTCCAGCGTCATCACAAGTCTCCAGCCTCCAGCCTCGCCTCAAGTCTCCAGCCTCCAACATCCAGTCTCACCTCGTCCCCAGCCTCCAACCTCCAGCCTCGCCTCAAGTCTCTAGCCTCCAGCCTTGCCTCAAGTATTCTGTCTCCAGCCTCATCTCAAGTCTCCAGCATGCAGTCTCACCTCAAGTCTCCACCCTCACCTCAAGACTCCATCCTGCAGCCTCGGCTCAAGTCTCCAGCCTCCAGCCTCACCTCAAGTCTCCAGCCATCGGCCTCCATCCTTGCCTCAAGTCTACAGCCTCCAGCCTCCAGCCTCGCCACAATTCTCCAGCCTCCAGCCTCCCCTCAAGTCTCCAGTCGCCAGCCTAATGTTGCCTCAAGTCTCCAGACTCCAGCCTCGCCTCTAGTCTCTAGCCTCCAGCCTTGCCTCAAGTCTCCTGTCTCCAGCGTCATCACAAGTCTCCAGCCTCCAGCCTCGCCTCAAGTCTCCAGCCTCCAACATCCAGTCTCACCTCGTCCCCAGCCTCCAACCTCCAGCCTCGCCTCAAGTCTCTAGCCTCCAGCCTTGCCTCAAGTATTCTGTCTCCAGCCTCATCTCAAGTCTCCAGCATGCAGTCTCATTTCAAGTCTCCACCCTCACCTCAAGACTCCATCCTGCAGCCTCGGCTCAAGTCTCCAGCCTCCAGCCTCACCTCAAGTCTCCAGCCATCGGCCTCCATCCTTGCCTCAAGTCTACAGCCTCCAGCCTCCAGCCTCGCCACAATTCTCCTGCCTCCAGCCTCCCCTCAAGTCTCCAGTCGCCAGCCTAATGTTGCCTCAAGTCTCCAGACTCCAGCCTCGCCTCTAGTCTCTAGCCTCCAGCCTTGCCTCAAGTCTCCTGTCTCCAGCGTCATCACAAGTCTCCAGCCTCCAGCCTCGCCTCAAGTCTCCAGCCTCCAACATCCAGTCTCACCTCGTCCCCAGCCTCCAACCTCCAGCCTCGCCTCAAGTCTCTAGCCTCCAGCCTTGCCTCAAGTATTCTGTCTCCAGCCTCATCTCAAGTCTCCAGCATGCAGTCTCATTTCAAGTCTCCACCCTCACCTCAAGACTCCATCCTGCAGCCTCGGCTCAAGTCTCCAGCCTCCAGCCTCACCTCAAGTCTCCAGCCATCGGCCTCCATCCTTGCCTCAAGTCTACAGCCTCCAGCCTCCAGCCTCGCCACAATTCTCTAGCCTCCAGCATCACCTCAAGTCTCCAGCCTGGCCTCACCTCAAGTCTCCAGCCTCGCCTCACCTCAAGTCTCCTTCCTCGCCTCACCTCAAGTCTCCAACCTTCAGCCTCCAGCCTCGCCTCAAGTCTCCAGCCTCCAGCATCCATCATCACCTGAAGTCTCCAGCCTCCAGCCTCACCTCAAGTCTCCAGCCTGGCCTCACCTCAAGTCTCCAGCCTCGCCTCGCCTCAAGTCTCCTTCCTCGCCTCACCTCAAGTCTCCAATCTTCAGCCTCCAGCCTCTGCTCAAGTCTCCAGACTCCAGCCTCAACTCAAGACTCCAGCTCCCTGCCTCGCCTGAAGTCTCCAGCCTCCAACCTCCAGCCTCACCTCAGGTTTCCAGCATCCAGCCTCCAGCCTCGCCTCAAGTCTCCATCCTGCAGCCTCGGCACAAGTCTCCAGCCTCCAGCCTCACCTCAAGTCTCCAGCATCCAGCCTTGCCTCAAGTCTACTGCCTCCTGTCTTCAGCCTCGCCACAATTCTCTAGCCTCCAGCCTCACCTCAAGTCTCCAGCCTCCATCCTCCAGCCTCCATCCTTGCCTCAAGTCTACAGCCTCCAGTCTCCAGCCTCGCCACAAATCTCCAGCCTCCAGCCTCACCTCAAGTCTCCAGCCCGGCCTCATCTCAAGTCTCCAGCCTCGCCTCGCCTCAAGTCTCCAGCCTCCATAATCACCTCAAGTCTCCAGCATCCAGCCTCCCCTCGCCTGAAGTCTCCAGCCTCCTGGCCTAGCCTCACCTGAAGTCTCCAGACTCCTGCCTCTAGCCTCGCCTCAAGTCTCCAGACTCCTGCTTCCAGCCTCGCCTCAAGTCTCCAGCCTCAACTCAAATCTCCAGCCTCCAGCGCCCAGCTTGGCCTCAAGTCTCCAGCCTCCAGCCTCGCCTCAAGGACCCCAGCCTCGCCTCAAGTCTCCAGCTTCTATCCTCACCTCATCTCCAGTTTCAAGACTCCAGCCTCAAGTCTCCAGCCTCCAGACTCCATCCTTGCCTCAAGTCAACAGCCTCCAGCCTCCAACCTCGCCACAATTCTCCAGCCTCCAGTCTCACCTCAAGTCTCCAGCCTGGCCTCACCTCAAGTCTCCAGCCTCGCTTTGCCTCAAGTCTCCAGCCTCCAGCCTCCCCTCAAGTCTCCAGTCGCCAGCCTAATGTTGCCTCAAGTCTCCAGACTCCAGCCTCGCCTCTAGTCTCCAGCCTCCAGCCTTGCCTCAAGTCTCCTGTCTCCAGCGTCATCACAAGTCTCCAGCCTCCAGCCTCGCCTCAAGTCTCCAGCTTCTATCTTCACCTCGTCTCCAGTTTCAAGACTCCAGCTTCAAGTCTCCAGCCACAAGACTCCATCCTAGCCTCAAGTCAACAGCCTCCAGCCTCCAACCTCGCCACAATTCTCCAGCCTCCAGCCTCACCTCAAGTCTCCACCCTGGCCTCACCTCAAGTTTCCAGCCTCGCTTCGCCTCAAGTCTTCAGCCTCGCCTCACCTCGTCTCCAACCTCCAGCCTCCGTCCTCAGCTCAAGTCTCCAGCTTTCAACCTCCATCCACTCCTCAAGTCTCCAGCCTCCATCCTCGCCTCAAGTCTGCAGCTGCCAGCCTCCATCCTCACCTCAAGTCTCCAGCCTCCAGCCTCCATCCACTTCTCAAGTCTCCAGCCTCCAGCCTCACCTCAAGTCTCCAGCCTTCAGCCCTTATCTTGCCTCAAGTCTCCAGCATCCAGCCTCGCCTCGCCTGAAGTCTCCAGACTCACCTGAAGTCTCCAGCCTCCTGCCTCCAGCCTCGCCTCAAGTCTCCAGACTCCTGCCTCCAGCCTTGCCTCAAGTCTCCAGCCTCAACTCAAATCTCCAGCCTCCAGCGTCCAGCTTCGCCTCAAGTCTCCAGCCTCCAGACTCCAGCCTCACCTCAAGTCTCTAGCCTCCAGCCTCACCTCAAGTCTCCAGCCTCCAGCATCCAGCCTCACCTCAAATCTCCAGCCTCCAACCTCCAGCCTCACCTCAAGCCTCCAGCCTCCAGCCTTCAGCCACACCTCAAGTCTCCAGCCTCCAGCCTCCATCCGTGCCTCAAGTCTACAGCCTCCAGCCTCGCCACAATTCTCCAGCATCCAGCCTCGCCTCGCCTGAAGCCTCCAGCCTCCTGGTCTCCAGCCTCACCTGAAGTCTCCAGACTCCGGCCTCCAGCCTCGCCTCAAGTCTCCAGCCTCCAGCCTCACCTCAAGTCTCCAGCCTCGCCTCGCCTCAAGTCTCCTGCTTCGCCTCACCTCAAGTCTCCAACCTCCAGCCTCCAGCCTCGCCTCAAGCCTCCAGCCTCCAGCATTCATCATCACCTGAAGTCTCCAGCCTCCAGCCTCACCTCAATACTCCAGTCTCCAGCTTCCGGCCTTGTCTCAGGCCTCCAGCCTCCAGCCTCACCTCAAGTCACCAGTCTCCAGCCTTGCCTCAAGTTTCCAGCCTCCATCCTTGCCTCAAGACAACAGCCTCCAGCCTCCAACCTCGCCACAATTCTCCAGCCTCCAGCATCACCTCAAGTCTCCAGCCTCCAGCCTCCATCCTCACCTCAAGTCTCCAGCCTCCAGCCTCCATCCACTTCTCAAGTCTCCAGCCTCCAGCCTAATCTTGCCTCAAGTCTCCAGCATCCAGCCTCGCCTCGCCTGAAGTCGCCAGCCTCCTGGCCTCCAGCCTCACCTGAAGTCTCCAGCCTCCTGCCTCCAGCCTCGCCTCAAGCATCCAGTCTCGAGCCTCATCTCAATTCACCAGCCTCCAGCCTCGCCTCAAGTCTCCAGCCTCCAGCATCCAGTCTCACCTCAAGTCTCCAGCCTCCAGGCTCCAGCCTCACCTCAAGTCTCCAGCCTCCAGCCTCGCCACAATTCTCCAGCCTCCACCCTCACCTCAAGTCTCCAGACTGGCCTCACCTTAAGTCTCCAGCCTCCAGCCTCACCTCAAGTCTCCAGCCTCCAGCCTCCATCCTTGCCTGAAGTCAACAGCCTCCAGCCTCCAACCTCGCCACAATTCTCCAGCCTCCAGCCTCACCTCAAGTCTCCAGCCTGGCCTCACCTCAAGTCTCCAGCCTCGCCTCGCCTCAAGTCTCCAGCCTCCAGCCTCCCCTCAAGTCTCCAGTCGCCAGCCTAATGTTGCCTCAAGTCTACAGACTCCAGCCTCGCCTCTAGTCTCTAGCCTCCAGCCTTGCCTCAAGTCTCCTGTCTCCAGCGTCATCACAAGTCTCCAGCCTCCAGCCTCGTCTCAAGTCTCCAGCCTCCAACATCCAGTCTCACCTCGTCCCCAGCCTCCAACCTCCAGCCTCGCCTCAAGTCTCTAGCCTCCAGCCTTGCCTCAAGTATTCTGTCTCCAGCCTCATCTCAAGTCTCCAGCATGCAGTCTCACCTCAAGTCTCCACCCTCACCTCAAGACTCCATCCTGCAGCCTCGGCTCAAGTCTCCAGCCTCCAGCCTCACCTCAAGTGTCCAGCCATCGGCCTCCATCCTTGCCTCAAGTCTACAGCCTCCAGCCTCCAGCCTCGCCACAATTCTCTAGCCTCCAGCCTCACCTCAAGTCTCCAGCCTGGCCTCACCTCAAGTCTCCAGCCTCGCCTCACCTCAAGTCTCCTTCCTCGCCTCACCTCAAGTCTCCAACCTTCAGCCTCCAGCCTCGCCTCAAGTCTCCAGCCTCCAGCATCCATCATCACCTGAAGTCTCCAGCTTCCAGCCTCACCTCAAGTCTCCAGCCTCGCCTCGCCTCAAGTCTCCTTCCTCGCCTCACCTCAAGTCTCCAATCTTCAGCCTCCAGCCTCTGCTCAAGTCTCCAGACTCCAGCCTCAACTCAAGACTCCAGCTCCCTGCCTCGCCTGAAGTCTCCAGCCTCCAACCTCCAGCCTCACCTCAGGTTTCCAGCATCCAGCCTCCAGCCTCGCCTCAAGTCTCCATCCTGCAGCCTCGGCACAAGTCTCCAGCCTCCAGCCTCACCTCAAGTCTCCAGCATCCAGCCTTGCCTCAAGTCTACTGCCTCCTGTCTCCAGCCTCGCCACAATTCTCCAGCCTCCAGCCTCACCTCAAGTCTCCAGCCTCCATCCTCCAGCCTCCATCCTTGCCTCAAGTCTACAGCCTCCAGTCTCCAGCCTCGCCACAAATCTCCAGCCTCCAGCCTCACCTCAAGTCTCCAGCCCGGCCTCATCTCAAGTCTCCAGCCTCGCCTCGCCTCAAGTCTCCAGCCTCCATAATCACCTCAAGTCTCCAGCATCCAGCCTCCCCTCGCCTGAAGTCTCCAGCCTCCTGGCCTCCAGCCTCACCTGAAGTCTCCAGACTCCTGCCTCTAGCCTCGCCTCAAGTCTCCAGACTCCTGCTTCCAGCCTCGCCTCAAGTCTCCAGCCTCAACTCAAATCTCCAGCCTCCAGCGCCCAGCTTGGCCTCAAGTCTCCAGCCTCCAGCCTCGCCTCAAGACCCCAGCCTCGCCTCAAGTCTCCAGCTTCTATCCTCACCTCATCTCCAGTTTCAAGACTCCAGCCTCAAGTCTCCAGCCTCCAGACTCCATCCTTGCCTCAAGTCAACAGCCTCCAGCCTCCAACCTCGCCACAATTCTCCAGCCTCCAGCCTCACCTCAAGTCTCCAGCCTGGCCTCACCTCAAGTCTCCAGCCTCGCTTTGCCTCAAGTCTCCAGCCTCCAGCCTCCCCTCAAGTCTCCAGTCGCCAGCCTAATGTTGCCTCAAGTCTCCAGACTCCAGCCTCGCCTCTAGTCTCTAGCCTCCAGCCTTGCCTCAAGTCTCCTGTCTCCAGCGTCATCACAAGTCTCCAGCCTCCAGCCTCGCCTCAAGTCTCCAGCTTCTATCCTCACCTCGTCTCCAGTCTCAAGACTCCAGCTTCAAGTCTCCAGCCACAAGACTCCATCCTAGCCTCAAGTCAACAGCCTCCAGCCTCCAACCTCGCCACAATTCTCCAGCCTCCAGCCTCACCTCAAGTCTCCACCCTGGCCTCACCTCAAGTTTCCAGCCTCGCTTCGCCTCAAGTCTTCAGCCTCGCCTCACCTCGTCTCCAACCTCCAGCCTCCGTCCTCAGTTCAAGTCTCCAGCTTTCAACCTCCATCCACTCCTCAAGTCTCCAGCCTCCATCCTCGCCTCAAGTCTGCAGCCGCCAGCCTCCATCCTCACCTCAAGTCTCCAGCCTCCAGCCTCCATCCACTTCTCAAGTCTCCAGCCTCCAGCCTCACCTCAAGTCTCCAGCCTTCAGCCCTTATCTTGCCTCAAGTCTCCAGCATCCAGCCTCGCCTCGCCTGAAGTCTCCAGACTCACCAGAAGTCTCCAGCCTCCTGCCTCCAGCCTCGCCTCAAGTCTCCAGACTCCTGCCTCCAGCCTTGCCTCAAGTCTCCAGCCTCAACTCAAATCTCCAGCCTCCAGCGTCCAGCCTCGCCTCAAGTCTCCATCCTGCAGCCTCGGCACAAGTCTCCAGCCTCCAGCCTCACCTCAAGTCTCCAGCATCCAGCCTTGCCTCAAGTCTACTGCCTCCTGTCTCCAGCCTCGCCACAATTCTCCAGCCTCCAGCCTCACCTCAAGTCTCCAGCCTCCATCCTCCAGCCTCCATCCTTGCCTCAAATCTACAGCCTCCAGTCTCCAGCCTCGCCACAAATCTCCAGCCTCCAGCCTCACCTCAAGTCTCCAGCCCGGCCTCATCTCAAGTCTCCAGCCTCGCCTCGCCTCAAGTCTCCAGCCTCCATAATCACCTCAAGTCTCCAGCATCCAGCCTCCCCTCGCCTGAAGTCTCCAGCCTCCTGGCCTCCAGCCTCACCTGAAGTCTCCAGACTCCTGCCTCTAGCCTCGCCTCAAGTCTCCAGACTCCTGCTTCCAGCCTCGCCTCAAGTCTCCAGCCTCAACTCAAATCTCCAGCCTCCAGCGCCCAGCTTGGCCTCAAGTCTCCAGCCTCCAGCCTCGCCTCAAGACCCCAGCCTCGCCTCAAGTCTCCAGCTTCTATCCTCACCTCATCTCCAGTTTCAAGACTCCAGCCTCAAGTCTCCAGCCTCCAGACTCCATCCTTGCCTCAAGTCAACAGCCTCCAGCCTCCAACCTCGCCACAATTCTCCAGCCTCCAGCCTCACCTCAAGTCTCCAGCCTGGCCTCACCTCAAGTCTCCAGCCTCGCTTTGCCTCAAGTCTCCAGCCTCCAGCCTCCCCTCAAGTCTCCAGTCGCCAGCCTAATGTTGCCTCAAGTCTCCAGACTCCAGCCTCGCCTCTAGTCTCTAGCCTCCAGCCTTGCCTCAAGTCTCCTGTCTCCAGCGTCATCACAAGTCTCCAGCCTCCAGCCTCGCCTCAAGTCTCCAGCTTCTATCCTCACCTCGTCTCCAGTCTCAAGACTCCAGCTTCAAGTCTCCAGCCACAAGACTCCATCCTAGCCTCAAGTCAACAGCCTCCAGCCTCCAACCTCGCCACAATTCTCCAGCCTCCAGCCTCACCTCAAGTCTCCACCCTGGCCTCACCTCAAGTTTCCAGCCTCGCTTCGCCTCAAGTCTTCAGCCTCGCCTCACCTCGTCTCCAACCTCCAGCCTCCGTCCTCAGCTCAAGTCTCCAGCTTTCAACCTCCATCCACTCCTCAAGTCTCCAGCCTCCATCCTCGCCTCAAGTCTGCAGCCGCCAGCCTCCATCCTCACCTCAAGTCTCCAGCCTCCAGCCTCCATCCACTTCTCAAGTCTCCAGCCTCCAGCCTCACCTCAAGTCTCCAGCCTTCAGCCCTTATCTTGCCTCAAGTCTCCAGCATCCAGCCTCGCCTCGCCTGAAGTCTCCAGACTCACCTGAAGTCTCCAGCCTCCTGCCTCCAGCCTCACCTCAAGTCTCCAGACTCCTGCCTCCAGCCTTGCCTCAAGTCTCCAGCCTCAACTCAAATCTCCAGCCTCCAGCGTCCAGCTTCGCCTCAAGTCTCCAGCCTCCAGACTCCAGCCTCACCTCAAGTCTCTAGCCTCCAGCCTCACCTCAAGTCTCCAGCCTCCAGCATCCAGCCTCACCTCAAATCTCCAGCCTCCAACCTCCAGCCTCACCTCAAGCCTCCAGCCTCCAGCCTTCAGCCACACCTCAAGTCTCCAGCCTCCAGCCTCCATCCGTGCCTCAAGTCTACAGCCTCCAGCCTCGCCACAATTCTCCAGCATCCAGCCTCGCCTCGCCTGAAGCCTCCAGCCTCCTGGTCTCCAGCCTCACCTGAAGTCTCCAGACTCCGGCCTCCAGCCTCGCCTCAAGTCTCCAGCCTCCAGCCTCACCTCAAGTCTCCAGCCTCGCCTCGCCTCAAGTCTCCTGCTTCGGCTCACCTCAAGTCTCCAACCTCCAGCCTCCAGCCTCGCCTCAAGTCTCCAGCCTCCAGCATTCATCATCACCTGAAGTCTCCAGCCTCCAGCCTCACCTCAATACTCCAGTCTCCAGCTTCCGGCCTTGTCTCAGGCCTCCAGCCTCCAGCCTCACCTCAAGTCACCAGCCTCCAGGCTTGCCTCAAGTTTCCAGCCTCCATCCTTGCCTCAAGACAACAGCCTCCAGCCTCCAACCTCGCCACAATTCTCCAGCCTCCAGCCTCACCTCAAGTCTCCAGCCTCCATCCTTGCCTCAAGTCTACAGCTTCCAGCCTCCAGCCTCGCCACAATTCTCCAGCCTCCAGCATCCATCCTCAAGTCTCCAGCCTGGCCTCACCTCAAGTCTCCAACTTCCAGCCTCCGTCCTCACCTCAAGTCTCCAGCTTTCATCCTCCATCCACTCCTCAAGTTTCCAGCCTCCGGCCTTGCCGCAAGTCTCCAGTCTCCAGCCTCATCTCAAGTCTCCAGTCTCCAGCCTCACCTCAAGTCTCCAGCCTCTAGCCTCTATCCTCGCCTCAATTCTGCAGCCTCCAGCCTCCATCCTCACCTCAAGTCTCCAGCCTCCAGCCTCCATCCACTTCTCAAGTCTCCAGCCTCCAGCCTAATCTTGCCTCAAATCTCCAGCATCCAGCCTCGCCTCGCCTGAAGTCTCCAGCCTCCTGGCCTCCAGCCTCACCTGAAGTCTCCAGCCTCCTGCCTCCAGCCTCGCCTCAAGCATCCAGTCTCGAGCCTCATCTCAATTCACCAGCCTCCAGCCTCGCCTCAAGTCTCCAGCCTCCAGCATCCAGTCTCACCTCAAGTCTCCAGCCTCCAGGCTCCAGCCTCACCTCAAGTCTCCAGCCTTCAGCCTCGCCACAAGTCTCCAGCCTCCAGCCTCCATCCTTCCCTGAAGTCAACAGCCTCCAGCCTCCAACCTCGCCACAATTCTCCAGCCTCCAGCCTCACCTCAAGTCTCCAGCCTGGCCTCACCTCAAGTCTCCAGCCTCGCCTCGCCTCAAGTCTCCAGCCTCCCCTCAAGTCTCCAGTCGCCAGCCTAATGTTGCCTCAAGTCTCCAGACTCCAGCCTCGCCTCTAGTCTCTAGCCTCCAGCCTTGCCTCAAGTCTCCTGTCTCCAGCGTCATCACAAGTCTCCAGCCTCCAGCCTCGCCTCAAGTCTCCAGCCTCCAACATCCAGTCTCACCTCGTCCCCAGCCTCCAACCTCCAGCCTCGCCTCAAGTCTCTAGCCTCCAGCCTTGCCTCAAGTATTCTGTCTCCAGCCTCATCTCAAGTCTCCAGCATGCAGTCTCACCTCAAGTCCCAACCCTCACCTCAAGACTCCATCCTGCAGCCTCGGCTCAAGTCTCCAGCCTCCAGCCTCACCTCAAGTCTCCAGCCATCGGCCTCCATCCTTGCCTCAAGTCTACAGCCTCCAGCCTCCAGCCTCGCCACAATTCTCCAGCCTCCAGCCTCCCCTCAAGTCTCCAGTCGCCAGCCTAATGTTGCCTCAAGTCTCCAGACTCCAGCCTCCAGCCTCACCTCAAGTCTCCAGCCTGGCCTCACCTCAAGTCTCCAGCCTCGCCTCACCTCAAGTCTCCTTCCTCGCCTCACCTCAAGTCTCCAACCTTCAGCCTCCAGCCTCGCCTCAAGTCTCCAGCCTCCAGCATCCATCATCACCTGAAGTCTCCAGCCTCCAGCCTCACCTCAAGTCTCCAGCCTGGCCTCACCTCAAGTCTCCAGCCTCGCCTCGCCTCAAGTCTCCTTCCTCGCCTCACCTCAAGTCTCCAATCTTCAGCCTCCAGCCTCTGCTCAAGTCTCCAGACTCCAGCCTCAACTCAAGACTCCAGCTCCCTGCCTCGCCTGAAGTCTCCAGCCTCCAACCTCCAGCCTCACCTCAGGTTTCCAGCATCCAGCCTCCAGCCTCGCCTCAAGTCTCCATCCTGCAGCCTCGGCACAAGTCTCCAGCCTCCAGCCTCACCTCAAGTCTCCAGCATCCAGCCTTGCCTCAAGTCTACTGCCTCCTGTCTCCAGCCTCGCCACAATTCTCCAGCCTCCAGCCTCACCTCAAGTCTCCAGCCTCCATCCTTGCCTCAAGTCTACAGCCTCCAGTCTCCAGCCTCGCCACAAATCTCCAGCCTCCAGCCTCACCTCAAGTCTCCAGCCCGGCCTCATCTCAAGTCTCCAGCCTCGCCTCGCCTCAAGTCTCCAGCCTCCATAATCACCTCAAGTCTCCAGCATCCAGCCTCGCCTCGCCCGAAGTCTCCAGCCTCCTGGCCTCCAGCCTCACCTGAAGTCTCCAGACTCCTGCCTCTAGCCTCGCCTCAAGTCTCCAGACTCCTGCTTCCAGCCTCGCCTCAAGTCTCCAGCCTCAACTCAAATCTCCAGCCTCCAGCGCCCAGCTTGGCCTCAAGTCTCCAGCCTCCAGCCTCGCCTCAAGACCCCAGCCTCGCCTCAAGTCTCCAGCTTCTATCCTCACCTCGTCTCCAGTTTCAAGACTCCAGCCTCAAGTCTCCAGCTTCCTGCCTCCAGCCTCGCCTCAAATCTCCAGCCTCCAGCGCCCAGATTGGCCTCAAGTCTCCAGCCTCCAGACTCCATCCTTGCCTCAAGTCTACAGCCTCCAGCCTCCAACCTCGCCACAATTCTCCAGCCTCCAGCCTCACCACAAGTCTCCAGCCTGGCCTCACCTCAAGTTTCCAGCTTCGCTTCGCCTCAAGTCTTCAGCCTCGCCTCACCTCAAGTCTCCAACCTCCAGCCTCCGTCCTCAGCTCAAGTCTCCAGCTTTCAACCTCCATCCACTCCTCAAGTCTCCAGCCTCCATCCTCGCCTCAAGTCTGCAGCCTCCAGCCTCCATCCTCACCTCAAGTCTCCAGCCTCCAGCCTCCATCCACTTCTCAAGTCTCCAGCCTCGCCTCGCCTGAAGTCTCCAGCCTCACCTGAAGTCTCCATCCTCCTGCCTCCAGCCTCGCCTCAAGTCTCCAGACTCCTGCCTCCAGCCTTGCCTCAAGTCTCCAGCCTCAACTCAAATCTCCAGCCTCCAGCGTCCAGCTTCGCCTCAAGTCTCCAGCCTCCAGACTCACCTCGTCTCCAGCCTCCAGACTCCAGCCTCACTTCAAGTCTCTAGCCTCCAGCCTTGCCTCAAGTCTCCAGTTTCCAGCCTCATCTCAAGTCTCCAGCCTCCAGCCTCGCCTCAAGCTCCAGCCTCCAACCTCCAGCCTCACCTCAAGTCTCCAGCCTCCAGCCTTCAGGCTCACCTCAAGTCTCCAGCCTCCAGCCTCCATCCGTGCCTCAAGTCTACAGCCTCCAGCCTCCAGCCTCGCCACAATTCTCCAGCCTCCAGCCTCACCTCAAGTCTCCAGCTTGGCCTCACCTCAAGTATCCAACCTCCAGCCTCCAGCCTCGCCTCAACTCTCCAGCCTCCAGCATCCATCCTCACCTCACGTCTCCAGCCTCCAGCCTTCAACCTCGCCTCAAGTCTCCATCCTTCAGCCTCGGCTCGAGTCTCCAGCCTCCAGCCTCAACTCAAGACTCCAGCCTCCTGCCTCGCCTGAAGTTTCCAGCCTCTAACCTCCAGGCTCACCTCAAGTCTCCAGCCTCCAGCCTCCATCCTTGCCTCAAGTCTACAGCTTCCAGCCTCCAGCCTCGCCACAATTCTCCAGCCTCCAGCATCCATCCTCAAGTCTCCAGCCTGGCCTCACCTCAAGTCTCCGACTTCCAGCCTCCGTCCTCACCTCAAGTCTCCAGCTTTCATCCTCCATCCACTCCTCAAGTTTCCAGCCTCCGGCCTTGCCGCAAGTCTCCAGTCTCCAGCCTCATCTCAAGTCTCCAGTCTCCAGCCTCACCTCAAGTCTCCAGCCTCTAGCCTCTATCCTCGCCTCAATTCTGCAGCCTCCAGCCTCCATCCTCACCTCAAGTCTCCAGCATCCAGCCTCGCCTCACCTGAAGTCTCCAGCCTCCTGGCCTCCAGCCTCACCTGAAGTCTCCAGCCTCCTGCCTCCAGCCTCGCCTCAAGCATCCAGTCTCGAGCCTCATCTCAATTCACCAGCCTCCAGCCTCGCCTCAACTCTCCAGCCTCCAGCATCCAGTCTCACCTCAAGTCTCCAGCCTCCAGGCTCCAGCCTCACCTCAAGTCTCCAGCCTCCAGCCTCGCCACAATTCTCCAGCCTCCACCCTCACCTCAAGTCTCCAGACTGGCCTCACCTTAAGTCTCCAGCCTCCAGCCTCACCTCAAGTCTCCAGCCTCCAGCCTCCATCCATGCCTGAAGTCAACAGCCTCCAGCCTCCAACCTCGCCACAATTCTCCAGCGTCCAGCCTCACCTCAAGTCTCCAGCCTGGCCTCACCTCAAGTCTCCAGCCTCCAGCCTCCCCTCAAGTCTCCAGTCGCCAGCCTAATGTTGCCTCAAGTCTCCAGACTCCAGCCTCGCCTCTAGTCTCTAGCCTCCAGCCTCGCCTCAAGACCCCAGCCTCGCCTCAAGTCTCCAGCTTCTATCCTCACCTCATCTCCAGTTTCAAGACTCCAGCCTCAAGTCTCCAGCCTCCAGACTCCATCCTTGCCTCAAGTCAACAGCCTCCAGCCTCCAACCTCGCCACAATTCTCCAGCCTCCAGCCTCACCTCAAGTCTCCAGCCTGGCCTCACCTCAAGTCTCCAGCCTCGCTTTGCCTCAAGTCTCCAGCCTCCAGCCTCCCCTCAAGTCTCCAGTCGCCAGCCTAATGTTGCCTCAAGTCTCCAGACTCCAGCTTCGCCTCTAGTCTCTAGCCTCCAGCCTTGCCTCAAGTCTCCTGTCTCCAGCGTCATCACAAGTCTCCAGCCTCCAGCCTCGCCTCAAGTCTCCAGCTTCTATCCTCACCTCGTCTCCAGTTTCAAGACTCCAGCTTCAAGTCTCCAGCCACAAGACTCCATCCTAGCCTCAAGTCAACAGCCTCCAGCCTCCAACCTCGCCACAATTCTCCAGCCTCCAGCCTCACCTCAAGTCTCCACCCTGGCCTCACCTCAAGTTTCCAGCCTCGCTTCGCCTCAAGTCTTCAGCCTCGCCTCACCTCGTCTCCAACCTCCAGCCTCCGTCCTCAGCTCAAGTCTCCAGCTTTCAACCTCCATCCACTCCTCAAGTCTCCAGCCTCCATCCTCGCCTCAAGTCTGCAGCCACCAGCCTCCATCCTCACCTCAGGTCTCCAGCCTCCAGCCTCCATCCACTTCTCAAGTCTCCAGCCTCCAGCCTCACCTCAAGTCTCCAGCCTTCAGCCCTTATCTTGCCTCAAGTCTCCAGCATCCAGCCTCGCCTCGCCTGAAGTCTCCAGCCTCACCTGAAGTCTCCAGCCTCCTGCCTCCAGCCTCGCCTCAAGTCTCCAGACTCCTGCCTCCAGCCTTGCCTCAAGTCTCCAGCCTCAACTCAAATCTCCAGCCTCCAGCGTCCAGCTTCGCCTCAAGTCTCCAGCCTCCAGACTCACCTCAAGTCTCTAGCCTCCAGCCTCACCTCAAGTCTCCAGCCTCCAGCATCCAGCCTCACCTCAAATCTCCAGCCTCCAACCTCCAGCCTCACCTCAAGCCTCCAGCCTCCAGCCTTCAGCCACACCTCAAGTCTCCAGCCTCCAGCCTCCATCCGTGCCTCAAGTCTACAGCCTCCAGCCTCGCCACAATTCTCCAGCATCCAGCCTCGCCTCGCCTGAAGCCTCCAGCCTCCTGGTCTCCAGCCTCACCTGAAGTCTCCAGACTCCGGCCTCCAGCCTCGCCTCAAGTCTCCAGCCTCCAGCCTCACCTCAAGTCTCCAGTCTCGCCTCGCCTCAAGTCTCCTGCTTCGCCTCACCTCAAGTCTCCAACCTCCAGCCTCCAGCCTCGCCTCAAGTCTCCAGCCTCCAGCATTCATCATCACCTGAAGTCTCCAGCCTCCAGCCTCACCTCAATACTCCAGTCTCCAGCTTCCGGCCTTGTCTCAGGCCTCCAGCCTCCAGCCTCACCTCAAGTCACCAGCCTCCAGCCTTGCCTCAAGTTTCCAGCCTCCATCCTTGCCTCAAGACAACAGCCTCCAGCCTCCAACCTCGCCACAATTCTCCAGCCTCCAGCCTCACCTCAAGTCTCCAGCCTCCAGCCTCCATCCTTGCCACAAGTCTACAGCTTCCAGCCTCCAGCCTCGCCACAATTCTCCAGCCTCCAGCATCCATCCTCAAGTCTCCAGCCTGGCCTCACCTCAAGTCTCCAACTTCCAGCCTCCGTCCTCACCTCAAGTCTCCAGCTTTCATCCTCCATCCACTCCTCAAGTTTCCAGCCTCCGGCCTTGCCGCAAGTCTCCAGTCTCCAGCCTCGCCTCAAGTCTCCAGCTTCTATCCTCACCTCATCTCCAGTTTCAAGACTCCAGCCTCAAGTCTCCAGCCTCCAGACTCCATCCTTGCCTCAAGTCAACAGCCTCCAGCCTCCAACCTCGCCACAATTCTCCAGCCTCCAGCCTCACCTCAAGTCTCCAGCCTGGCCTCACCTCAAGTCTCCAGCCTCGCTTTGCCTCAAGTCTCCAGCCTCCAGCCTCCCCTCAAGTCTCCAGTCGCCAGCCTAATGTTGCCTCAAGTCTCCAGACTCCAGCTTCGCCTCTAGTCTCTAGCCTCCAGCCTTGCCTCAAGTCTCCTGTCTCCAGCGTCATCACAAGTCTCCAGCCTCCAGCCTCGCCTCAAGTCTCCAGCTTCTATCCTCACCTCGTCTCCAGTTTCAAGACTCCAGCTTCAAGTCTCCAGCCACAAGACTCCATCCTAGCCTCAAGTCAACAGCCTCCAGCCTCCAACCTCGCCACAATTCTCCAGCCTCCAGCCTCACCTCAAGTCTCCACCCTGGCCTCACCTCAAGTTTCCAGCCTCGCTTCGCCTCAAGTCTTCAGCCTCGCCTCACCTCGTCTCCAACCTCCAGCCTCCGTCCTCAGCTCAAGTCTCCAGCTTTCAACCTCCATCCACTCCTCAAGTCTCCAGCCTCCATCCTCGCCTCAAGTCTGCAGCCACCAGCCTCCATCCTCACCTCAGGTCTCCAGCCTCCAGCCTCCATCCACTTCTCAAGTCTCCAGCCTCCAGCCTCACCTCAAGTCTCCAGCCTTCAGCCCTTATCTTGCCTCAAGTCTCCAGCATCCAGCCTCGCCTCGCCTGAAGTCTCCAGCCTCACCTGAAGTCTCCAGCCTCCTGCCTCCAGCCTCGCCTCAAGTCTCCAGACTCCTGCCTCCAGCCTTGCCTCAAGTCTCCAGCCTCAACTCAAATCTCCAGCCTCCAGCGTCCAGCTTCGCCTCAAGTCTCCAGCCTCCAGACTCACCTCAAGTCTCTAGCCTCCAGCCTCACCTCAAGTCTCCAGCCTCCAGCATCCAGCCTCACCTCAAATCTCCAGCCTCCAACCTCCAGCCTCACCTCAAGCCTCCAGCCTCCAGCCTTCAGCCACACCTCAAGTCTCCAGCCTCCAGCCTCCATCCGTGCCTCAAGTCTACAGCCTCCAGCCTCGCCACAATTCTCCAGCATCCAGCCTCGCCTCGCCTGAAGCCTCCAGCCTCCTGGTCTCCAGCCTCACCTGAAGTCTCCAGACTCCGGCCTCCAGCCTCGCCTCAAGTCTCCAGCCTCCAGCCTCACCTCAAGTCTCCAGTCTCGCCTCGCCTCAAGTCTCCTGCTTCGCCTCACCTCAAGTCTCCAACCTCCAGCCTCCAGCCTCGCCTCAAGTCTCCAGCCTCCAGCATTCATCATCACCTGAAGTCTCCAGCCTCCAGCCTCACCTCAATACTCCAGTCTCCAGCTTCCGGCCTTGTCTCAGGCCTCCAGCCTCCAGCCTCACCTCAAGTCACCAGCCTCCAGCCTTGCCTCAAGTTTCCAGCCTCCATCCTTGCCTCAAGACAACAGCCTCCAGCCTCCAACCTCGCCACAATTCTCCAGCCTCCAGCCTCACCTCAAGTCTCCAGCCTCCAGCCTCCATCCTTGCCTCAAGTCTACAGCTTCCAGCCTCCAGCCTCGCCACAATTCTCCAGCCTCCAGCATCCATCCTCAAGTCTCCAGCCTGGCCTCACCTCAAGTCTCCAACTTCCAGCCTCCGTCCTCACCTCAAGTCTCCAGCTTTCATCCTCCATCCACTCCTCAAGTTTCCAGCCTCCGGCCTTGCCGCAAGTCTCCAGTCTCCAGCCTCATCTCAAGTCTCCAGTCTCCAGCCTCACCTCAAGTCTCCAGCCTCTAGCCTCTATCCTCGCCTCAATTCTGCAGCCTGCAGCCTCCAACCTCACCTGAAGTCTCCAGCCTCCAGCCTCCATCCACTTCTCAAGTCTCCAGCCTCCAGCCTAATCTTGCCTCAAGTCTCCAGCATCCAGCCTCGCCTCGCCTGAAGTCTCCAGCCTCCTGGCCTCCAGCCTCACCTGAAGTCTCCAGCCTCCTGCCTCCAGCCTCGCCTCAAGCATCCAGTCTCGAGCCTCATCTCAATTCACCAGCCTCCAGCCTCCAGCATCCAGTCTCACCTCAAGTCTCCAGCCTCCAGGCTCCAGCCTCACCTCAAGACTCCAGCCTCCAGCCTCGCCACAATTCTCCAGCCTCCACCCTCACCTCAAGTCTCCAGACTGGCCTCACCTCAAGTCTCCAGCCTCCAGCCTCACCACAAGTCTCCAGCCTCCAGCCTCCATCCTTGCCTGAAGTCAACAGCCTCCAGCCTCCAACCTCGCCACAATTCTCCAGCCTCCAGCCTCACCTCAAGTCTCCAGCCTGGCCTCACCTCAAGTCTCCAGCCTCGCCTCGCCTCAAGTCTCCAGCCTCCAGCCTCCCCTCATGTCTCCAGTCGCCAGCCTAATGTTGCCTCAAGTCTCCAGACTCCAGCCTCGCCTCTAGTCTCTAGCCTCCAGCCTTGCCTCAAGTCTCCTGTCTCCAGCGTCATCACAAGTCTCCAGCCTCCAGCCTCGCCTCAAGTCTCCAGCCTCCAACATCCAGTCTCACCTCGTCCCCAGCCTCCAACCTCCAGCCTCGCCTCAAGTCTCTAGCCTCCAGCCTTGCCTCAAGTATTCTGTCTCCAGCCTCATCTCAAGTCTCCAGCATGCAGTCTCACCTCAAGTCTCCACCCTCACCTCAAGACTCCATCCTGCAGCCTCGGCTCAAGTCTCCAGCCTCCAGCCTCGCCTCAAGTCTCCAGCCTCCATCCTCCAGCCTCCATCCTTGCCTCAAGTCTACAGCCTCCAGTCTCCAGCCTCGCCACAAATCTCCCAGCCTCCAGCCTCACCTCAAGTCTCCAGCCCGGCCTCATCTCAAGTCTCCAGCCTCGCCTCGCCTCAAGTCTCCAGCCTCCATAATCACCTCAAGTCTCCAGCATCCAGCCTCGCCTCGCCTGAAGTCTCCAGCCTCCTGGCCTCCAGCCTCACCTGAAGTCTCCAGACTCCTGCCTCTAGCCTCGCCTCAAGTCTCCAGACTCCTGCTTCCAGCCTCGCCTCAAGTCTCCAGCCTCAACTCAAATCTCCAGCCTCCAGCGCCCAGCTTGGCCTCAAGTCTCCAGCCTCCAGCCTCGCCTCAAGACCCCAGCCTCGCTTCAAGTCTCCAGCTTCTATCCTCACCTCATCTCCAGTTTCAAGACTCCAGCCTCAAGTCTCCAGCCTCCAGACTCCATCCTTGCCTCAAGTCAACAGCCTCCAGACTCCAAACTCGCCACAATTCTCCAGCCTCCAGCCTCACCTCAAGTCTCCAGCCTGGCCTCACCTCAAGTCTCCAGCCTCGCCTCGCCTCAAGTCTCCAGCCTCGCCTCACCTCGTCTCCAATCTCCAGCCTCCATCCTCGCCTCAAGTCTGCAGCCTCCAGCCTCCATCCTCACCTCAAGTCTCCAGCCTTCAGCCTCCCCTCAAGTCTCCAGTCGCCAGCCTAATCTTGCCTCAAGTCTCCAGCATCCAGCCTCGCCTCGCCTGAAGTCTCCAGCCTCCTGGTCTCCAGCCTCACCTGAAGTCTCCAGCCTCCTGCCTCCAGCCTCACCTCAAGTCTCCAGACTCCTTCCTCCAGCCTCGTCTCAAGTCTCCAGCCTCAACTCAAATCTCCCGTCTCCAGCGTCCAGCTTCGCCTCAAGTCTCCAGCCTCCAGCCTCGCCTCCAGACTCCAGCCTCGCCTCCAGTCTCTAGCCTCCAGCCTTGCCTCAAGTCTCCTGTCTCCGGCCTCATCACAAGTCTACAGCCTCCAGCCTCGCCTCAAGTCTCCAGCCTCCAACATCCAGTCTCACCTCGTCTCCAGCCTCCAACCTCCAGCCTCGCCTCAAGTCTCTAACCTCCAGCCTTGCCTCAAGTATTCTGTCTCCAGCCTCATCTCAAGTCTCCAGCATGCAGTCTCACCTCAAGTCTATATCCTGCAGCCTCGGCTCAAGTCTCCAGCCTCCGGCCTCATCTCAAGTCTCCAGCCTCCCGTCTCCATCCTTGCCTCAGGTCTCCGGCCTCCAGACTCCAGCCTCGCCACAATTCTACAGCCTCCAGCATCACCTCAAGTCTCCAGCCTACAGCCTTGCTTCAAGTCTCCAGCATCCAGCCTCGCCTCGCCTGAAGTCTCCAGCCTCCTGGCCTCCAGCCTCACCTGAAGTCTCCAGCCTCCTGCCTCCAGCCTCGCCTCAAGTCTCCAGTCTCCAGCCTCAACTCAAGTCACCAGCCTCCAGCCTCGCCTCAAGTCTCCAGCCTCCAAGCATCCAGTCTCACCTCAAGTCTCCAGCCTCCAGGCTCCAGCCTCACCTCAAGTCTCCAGCCTCCAGCCTCGCCACAATTCTACAGCCTCCAGCCTCACCTCAAGTCTCCAGCCTGGCCTCACCTCAAGTCTCCAGCCTACAGCCTTGCCTGAAGTCTCCAGCCTCCAGCCTCACCTCAATACTCCAGTCTCCAGCTTCCGGCCTTGTCTCAGGCCTCCAGCCTCCAGCCTCACCTCAAGTCACCAGCCTCCAGCCTTGCCTCAAGTTTCCAGCCTCCATCCTTGCCTCAAGACAACAGCCTCCAGCCTCCAACCTCGCCACAATTCTCCAGCCTCCAGCCTCACCTCAAGTCTCCAGCCTGGCCTCACCTCAAGTCTCCAGCCTCGCCTCGCCTCAAGTCTCCAGCCTCGCCTCACCTCAAGTCTCCAATCTCCAGCCTCCATCCTCGCCTCAAGTCTGCAGCCTCCAGCCTCCATCCTCACCTCAAGTCTCCCGAGGCTGGAGTCTGGAGGCGAGGCTGGAGGCTGGAGACTTGAGGCGAAGCTGGACGCTGGAGGCGGGAGATTTGAGTTGAGGCTGGAGACTTGAGACGAGGCTGGAGGCAGGAGTCTGGAGACTTGAGGCGAGGCTGGAGGCAGGAGGCTGGAGACTTCAGGTGAGGCTGGAGGCCAGGAGGCTGGAGACTTCAGGCGAGGCGAGGCTGGATGCTGGAGACTTGAGGCAAGATTAGGCTGCCGACTGGAGACTTGAGGGGAGGCTGGAGGCTGGAGACTGGAGGATGGAGGCTGGAGACTTGAGGTGAGGCTGGAGGCTGGAGAATTGAGCCGAGGCTGCAGGATGGAGACTTGAGGCGAGGCTGGAGGCTGGAGGCTGGAAACTTGAGGTGAGGCTGGAGGTTGGAGGCTGGAGACTTGAGGTGAGACTACAGCCTCCAGTCTCCAGCCTCGCCACAATTCTCCAGCCTCCAGCCTCACCTCAAGTCTCCAGCCCGGCATCACCTCAAGTCTCCAGCCTCGCCTCGCCTCAAGTCTCCAGCCTCCATAATCACCTCAATTCTCCAGCATCCAGCCTCGCCTTGCCTGAAGTCTCCAGCCTCCAGCCTCCATCCTCACCTCATGTCTCCAGCCTCCAGCCTCCATCCACTTCTCAAGTCTCCAGCCTCCAGCCTCGCCTCAAGTTTCCAGCCGCCAGCCTAACCTTTCCTCATGTCTCCAGCATCCAGCCCCGCCTCGCCTGAAGTCTCCAGCCTCCTGCCTCCAGCCTCGCCTCAAATCTCCAGACTCCTGCCTGCAGCCACGCCTCAAGTCTCCAGCCTCAACTTACATCTCCAGCCTCCAGCGTCCAGCTTTGCCTCAAGTCTCCAGCCTCCAGCCTCGCCTCCAGACTCCAGCTTCGCCTCAAGTCACTAGCCTCCAGCCTTGCATCAAGTCTCCAGTCTCCAGCCACATCTCAAGTCTCCAGCCTCCATCCTCGGCTCTAGTCTCCAGCCTCCAGCCTCACCTCAAGTCTCCAGCCTCCAGCCTCCAGCCTCCATCCTTGCCTCAAGTCTACAGCCTCCAGCCTCCAACCTTGCCACAATTCTCCAGCCTCCAGCCTTACCTCAAGTCTCCAGCCTGGCCTCACCTCAAGTCTTCAGCCTCGCCTCACCTCAAGTCTCCAGCCTCGCCTCACCTCAAGTCTCCAGCCTCCAGCCTCGCTTCACGTCTCCATCCTCCAGCCTCGGCTCAAGTCTCCAGCCTCCAGCCTCATCTCAAGTCTCCAGCATCCCGTCTCCATCCTTGCCTCAAGTCTCCAGCCTCCAGACTCCAGCCTCGCCACAATTCTACAGCCTCCAGCATCACTTCAAGTCTCCAGCCTGGCCTCACCTCAAGTCGCCAGCCTACAGCCTTGCTTCAAGTCTCCAGCCTTCAGCCTCATCTCAATACTCCTGCCTCCAGCTTCCAGCCTTGTCTCAGGTCTCCAGCCTCCAGCCTCGCATCAACTCACCAGCCTCTAGCCTTGCCTCAAGTTTCCAGCCTCCGGCCTTGCCTCATGTTTCCAGCCTCCAGCCTCTCCTGAAGTCTCTATCCTCCATAATCACCTCAATTCTCCAGCATCCAGCCTCGCCTCACCTCAAGTCTCCAACCTCCTGCCTCCAGCCTCGCCTCAAGTCTCCAGCCGCCAGCCTAATCTTGCCTCAAGTCTCCAGCATCCAGCCTCGCCTCACCTGAAGTCTCCAGCCTCCTGGCCGCCAGCCTCACCTGAAGTCTCTAGACTCCTGCCTCCAGCCTCGCCCCATGACTGCAGACTCCTGCCTCCAGCCTCGCCTCAAGTCTCCAGCCTCACCTCGCCTCAAGTCTCCATCCTCCATAATCACCTCAATTCTCCAGCATCCAGCCTCGCCTCACCTCAAGTCTCCAACCTCCAGCCTCCAGTCTCGCCTCAAGTCTCCAGCCTCCAGCCTAATCTTGCCTCAAGTCTCCAGCATCCAGCCTCGCCTCACCTGAAGTCTCCAGCCTCCTGGCCTCCAGCCTCACCTGAAGTCTCTAGACTCCTGCCTCCAGCCTCGCCTCAAGTCTGCAGACTCGTGCCTCCAACTTCGCCTCAAGTCTCCAGCCTCAACTCAAATCAAAAGCCTCCAGCATCAAGCTACACCTCAAGTCTCCAGCCTCCAGACTCGCCTCAAGACCCCAACCTCACCCCAAATCTCCAGCTTCCAGCCTCGCCTCAAATCTCCATCCTGCAGCCTCGGCTCAATTCTCCAGCCTCCAGCCTCACCTCAAGTCTCCAGCCTCCATCCTCCAGCCTCCAACCTTGCCTCAAGTCTACTGCCTCCAGTCTCCAGCCTCGCCACAATTCTCCAGCCTCCAGCCTCACCTCAAGTCTCCAGCCTCCATCCTCCAGCCTCCATCCTTGCCTCAAGTCTACAGCCTCCAGTCTCCAGCCTCACCTCAAGTCTCCAGCCCGACATCAC
Organism: Mobula birostris; assembly: GCF_030028105.1. NCBI lineage: Eukaryota > Metazoa > Chordata > Chondrichthyes > Myliobatiformes > Myliobatidae > Mobula > Mobula birostris. The sequence continues at coordinate 67,936 of NW_027274383.1, forward strand.
CTCAAGACTCCAGCCTCACCTCGCCTCAAGTCTCCAGCCTCCATAATCACCTCAATTCTCCAGCATCCAGCCTCGCCTCACCTGAAGTCTCCAGCCTCCTGGCCTCCAGCCTCACCTGAAGTCTCCAGACTCCTGCCTCCAGCCTCGCCTCAAGTCTCCAGACTCCTGCTTCCAGTCTCGCCTCAAGTCTACAGTCTCAACTCAAATCTCCAGCCTCCAGCGTCCAGCTTGGCCTCAAGTCTCCAGCCTCCAGCCTCGCCTCAAGACCCCAGCCTCGCCTCAGGTCTCCAGCATCCATCCTCACCTCGTCTCCAGCCTTGCCTCAAGTCTCCAGTCTCCAGCCTCATCTCAAGCCTCCAGCCTCCAGCCTCGCTTCAAGTCTCCATCGTCCAGTCTCAGCTCAAGTCTCCAGCCTCCAGCCTAATCTCAAGTCTCCAGCCTCCCGTCTCCATCCTTGCCTCAAGTCTCCAGCCTCCAGCCTCCAGCCTCGCCACAATTCTACAGCCTCCAGCATCACCTCAAGTCTCCAGCCTGGCCTCACCTCAAGTCGCCAGCCTACAGCCTTGCTTCAAGTCTCCAGCCTCCAGCCTCACCTCAATACTCCTGCCTCCAGCTTCCAGCCTTGTCTCAGGTCTCCAGCCTCCAGCCTCGCAACAAGTCACCAGCCTCCAGCCTTGCCTCAAGTTTCCAGCCTCCGGCCTTGCCTCAAGTCTCCAGCCTCCAGCCTCAGCTGAAGTCTCCAGCATCCAGCCTTGCCTCAAGTCTCCAGCCTCCATAATCACCTCAATTCTCCAGCATCCAGCCTCGCCTCACCTGGAGTCTCCAGCCTCCTGGCCTCCAGCCTCACCTGAAGTCAACAGCCTCCAACCTCCAGCCTCACCTCAAGCCTCCAGCCTCCAGCCTTGCCTCAAGTCTCTTGTCTCCAGCCTCATCTCAAGTCTCCAGCCTCCAGCCTCGCCTCAAGCCTCCAGCGCACAGCATCCAGTCTCACCTCAAGTCTCCAGCCTCCAGCCTCACCTCAAGTCTCCAGCCTCCAGCCTCCATCCTTGCCTCAATTCTACAGCCTCCAGCCTCCAGCCTCGACCCAATTCTACAGCCTCCAGCCTCCAGCCTCGACCCAATTCTACAGCCTCACCTCAAATCGCCAGCCTGGCCTAACCTCAAGTCTCCCGCCTCGCCTCACCTCAAGTCTCCAGCCTCGCCTCACCTCAAGTCTCCAACCTCCAGCCTCCATCCTCGCCTCCTGGCCTCCAGCCTCACCTGAAGTCTCCAGACTCCTGCCTCCAGCCTCGCCTCAACTCTCCAGCCTCAACTCAAATCTCCATCCTCCAGCGTGCAGCTTCGCCTCAAGTCTCCAGCCTCCAGCCTCCATCCTTGCCTCAAGTCTACAGCCTCCAGCCTCACCACAATTCTCCAGCCTCCAGCCTCACCTCAAGTCTCCAGCCTGGCCTCACCTCAAGTCTTCAGCCTGGCCTCACCTCAAGTCTCCAGCCACACTTCGCCTCAAGTCTCCATCCTCCAGCCACGGCTCAAGTATCCAGCCTCCAGCCTCACCTCAAGTCTCCAGCCTCCAGCCTTGCCTCAAGTCTCCAGCCTCCAGCCTCCATCCTCGCCACAATTCTCCAACCTCCAGTCTCACCTCAAGTCTCCAGCCTGGCCTCACCTCAAGTCTCCAGCCTCGCTTCGCCTCAAGTCCCCAGTCTCGCCTCACCTCAGGTCTCCAACCTCCAGCCTCCATCCACTTCTCAAGTCTCCAGCCTCCAGCCTCGCCTCAACTCTCCAGCCGCCAGCCTAATCTTGCCTCAAGTCTCCAGCATCTAGCCTCGCCTCACCTGAAGTCTCCAGACTCCTCCCTCCAGCCTCGCCTCAAGTCTGCAGACTCCTGCCTCCAGCCTCGCCTCAAGTCTCCAGCCTCAACTCAAATCTACAGCCTCCAGCGTCCAGCTTCACCTCAAGTCTCCAGCCTCCAGCCTCGCCTCAAGACCCCAGCCACGCCCCAAATCTCCAGCTTCCAGTCTCACCTCAAATCTCAAGCCTCCAGACTCCAGCCTCACCTCAAGTCTCTAGCCTCCAGCCTTGCCTCAAGTCTGCAGTCTTCAGCCTTGCCTCAAGTCTCCAGCCTGCAGCATCCAGTCTCACCTCAAGTCTCCAGCCTCCAACCTCCAGCCTCACCTCAAGTTTCCAGCCTCCAGCCTCCAGCCTCGCCTCAAGTCTCCATCCTGCAGCCTCGGCTCAATTCTCCAGCCTCCAGCCTCACCTCAAGTCTCCAGCCTCCAGCCTTGCCTCAAGTCTACTGCCTCCAGTATCCAGCCTCGCCACAATTCTCCAGCCTCCAGCCTCACCTCAAGACTCCAGCCTCCATCCTTGCCTCAAGTCTACAGCCTCCAGTCTCCAGCCTCGCCACAATTCTCCAGCCTCCAGCCTCACCTCAAGTCTCCAGCCCGGCATCACCAAAAGTCTCCGGCCTACAGCCTTGCCTCAAGTCTCCAGCCTCCAGCCTCACCTCAATACTCCAGCCTCCAGATTCCGGCCTTGTCTCAGGCCACCAGCCTCCAGCCTTGCCTCAAGTCACCAGCCTCCAGCCTTGCCTCAAGTTTCCAGCCTCCGGCCTTGCCTCAAGTCTCCAGTATCCAGCCTCATCAGAAGTCTCCAGACTTCAGCCTCACCTCAAGTCTCCAGCCTCCAGCCTCCATCCTTGCCTCAAGTCTACAGCCTCCAGCCTCCATCCTCGCCACAATTCTCCAGCCTCCAGCCTCACCTCAAGTCTCCAGCCTGGTGTCACCTCAAGTCTCTAGCCTCGCTTCAACTCAAGTCTCCAGCCTCGCCTCACCTCAGGTATCCAACCTCCAGCCTCCATCCACTTCTCAAGTCTCCAACCGCCAGCCTCGCCTCAACTCTCCAGCCGCCAGCCTAATCTTGCCTCAAGTCTCCAGCATATAGCCTCGCCTCACCTGAAGTCTCCAGCCTCCTGGCCTCCAGCCTCACCTGAAGTCTCTAGACTCCTCCCTCCAGCCTCGCCTCAAGTCTGCAGACTCCTGCCTCCAGCCTCGCCTCAAGTCTCCAGCCTCAACTCAAATCTACAGCCTCCAGTGTCCAGCTTCACCTCAAGTCTCCAGCCTCCAGCCTCGCCCCAAATCTCCAGCTTCCAGTCTCACCTCAAATCTCCAGCCTCCAGACTCCAGCCTCGCCTCAAGTCTCTAGCCTCCAGCCTTGCCTCAAGTCTCCAGTCTTCAGCCTTGCCTCATGTCTCCAGCCTCCAGCCTCGCCTCAAGTCTCCAGCCTCCAGCATCCAGTCTCACCTCAAGTCTCCAGCCTCCAACCTCCAGCCTCACATCAAGTTTCCAGCCTCCAGCCTCCAGCCTCGCCTCAAGTCTCCATCCTGCAGCCTCGGCTCAATTCTCCAGTCTCCAGCCTCACCTCAAGTCTCCAGCCTCCATCCTCCAGCCTCCAGCCTTGCCTCAAGTCTACTGCCTCCAGTCTCCAGCCTCGCCACAATTCTCCAGCCTCCAGCCTCACCTCAAGTCTCCAGCCTCCATCCTCCAGCCTCCATCCTTGCCTCAAGTCTACAGCCTCCAGTCTCCAGCCTCACCACAATACTCCAGCCTCCAGCCTCACCTCAAGTCTCCAGTCTGGCATCACCTCAAGTCTCCAGCCTACAGACTTGCCTCAAGTCTCCAGCCTCCAGCCTCACCTCAATACTCCAGCCTAAAGATTCCGGCCTTGTCTCAGGCCTCCAGCCTCCAGCCTCGCCTCAAGTCACCAGCCTCCAGCCTTGCCTCAAGTTTCCAGCCTCCGGCCTTGCCTCAAGTCTCCAGTATCCAGCCTCATCTCAAGTCTTCAGCCTCCTGCCTCACCTCAAGTCTCCAGCCTCCAGCCTCCATCCTTGCCTCAAGTCAACAGCCTCCAGCCTCCAAACTCGCCACAATTCTCCAGCCTCCAGCCTCACCTCAAGTCTCCAGCCTGGCCTCACCTCAAGTCTCCAGCCTCGCCTCGCCTCAAGTCTCCAGCCTCGCCTCACCTCGTCTCCAATCTCCAGCCTCCATCCTCGCGTCAAGTCTGCAGCCTCCAGCCTCCATCCTCACCTCAAGTCTCCAGCCTCCAGCCTCCCCTCAAGTCTCCAGTCGCCAGCCTAATCTTGCCTCAAGTCTCCAGCATCCAGCCTCGCCTCGTCTGAAGTCTCCAGCCTCCTGGTCTCCAGCCTCACCTGAAGTCTCCAGCCTCCTGCCTCCAGCCTCACCTCAAGTCTCCAGACTCCTGCCTCCAGCCTCGTCTCAAGTCTCCAGCCTCAACTCAAATCTCCCGCCTCCAGCGTCCAGCTTCGCCTCAAGTCTCCAGCCTCCAGCCTCGCCTCCAGACTCCAGCCTCGCCTCTAGTCTCTAGCCTCCAACCTTGCCTCAAGTCTCCTGTCTCCGGCCTCATCACAAGTCTACAGCCTCCAGCCTCGCCTCAAGTCTCTGGCCTCCAACATCCAGTCTCACCTCGTCTCCAGCCTCCAACATCCAGCCTCGCCTCAAGTCTCTAGCCTCCAGCCTTGCCTCAGGTATTCTGTCTCCAACCTCATCTCAAGTCTCCAGCATGCAGTCTCACCTCAAGTCTATATCCTGCAGCCTCGGCTCAAGTCTCCAGCCTCCAGCCTCACCTCAAGTCTCCAGCCTCCCGTCTCCATCCTTGCCTCAAGTCTCCAACCTCCACCCTCCAGCCTAGCCACAATTCTACAGCCTCCAGCATCACCTCAAGTCTCCAGCCTGGCCTCACCTCAAGTCGCCAGCCTACAGCCTTGCTTCAAGTCTCCAGCCTCCAGCCTCACCTCAATACTCCTGCCTCCAGCTTCCAGCCTTGTCTCAGGTCTCCAGCCTCCAGCCTCGCATTAAGTCACCAGCCTCCAGCCTTGCCTCAAGTTTCCAGCCTCCGGCCTTGCCTCAAGTCTCCAGCCTCGCCTCGCCTCAAGTCTCCTGCCTCGCCTCACCGCAAGTCTCCAACCTCCAGCCTCCAGCCTCGCCTCAATCTCCAGCCTCCAGCATCCATCCTCACATGAAGTCTCCAGCCTCCAGCCTCCAGCCTCGCCTCATGTCTCCATCCTCCAGCCTCTGCTCAAGTCTCCAGCCTGGCCTCACCTCAAGTCTCCAGCCTCGCTTCGCCTCAAGTCTCCAGCCTCGCCTCGCCTCAACTCTCCAGCCACCAGCCTAATCTTGCCTCAAGTCTCCAGCATCTAGCCTCGCCTCCCCTGAAGTCTCCAGCCTCCTGGCCTCCAGCCTCACCTGAAGTCTCTAGACTCCTGCCTCCAGCCTCGCCTCAAGTCTGCAGACTCCTGCCTCCAGCCTCACCTCAAGTCTCCAGCCTCAACTCAAATCTACAGCCTCCAGCGTCCAGCTTCACCTCAACTCTCCAGCCTGCAGCCTCGCCTGAAGACCCCAGCCTCGCCTAAAATCTCCAGCTTCCAGTCTCACCTCAAATCTCCAGCCTCCAGACTCCAGCCTCGCCTCAAGTCTCTAGCCTCCAGCCTTGCCTCAAGTCTCCAGTCTTCAGCCTTACCTCATGTCTCCAGCCTCCAGCCTCGCCTCAAGTCTCCAGCCTCCAGCATCCAGTCTCACCTCAAGTTTCCAGCCTCCAGCCTCCAGCCTCGCCTCAAGTCTCCATCCAGCAGCCTCGGCTCAATTCTCCAGCCTCCAGCCTCACCTCAAGTCTCCAGCCTCCAGCCTTGCCTCAAGTCTACTGCCTCCAGTCTCCAGCCTCGCCACAATTCTCCAGCCTCCAGCCTCACCTCAAGTCTCCAGCCTCCATCCTCCAGCCTCCATCCTTGCCTCAAGTCTACAGCCTCCAGTCTCCAGCCTCGCCACAATTCTCCAGCCTCCAGCCTCACCTCAAGTCTCCAGCCCGGCATCACCTCAAGTCTCCAGTATCGCCTCGCCTCAAGTCTCCATCCTCCATAATCACCTCAATTCTCCAGCATCCAGCCTCGCCTCGCCTGAAGTCTCCAGCCTCCTGGCCTCCAACTTCACCTGCAGTCTCCAGACTCCTGCCTCCAGCCTCGCCTCAAGTCTCCAGACTCCTGCTTCCAGCCTCGCCTCAAGTCTCCAGCCTCAACTCAAATCTACAGCCTCCAGCGTCCAGCTTCACCTCAAGTCGCCAGCCTCCAGCCTCGCCTCAAGACCCCAACCTCGCCCCAAATCTCCAGCTTCCAGTCTCACCTCAAATCTCCAGCCTCCAGACTCCAGCCTCGCCTCAAGTCTCTAGTCTCCAGCCTTGCCTCAAGTCTCCAGTCTTCAGCCTTGCCTCATGTCTCCAGCCTCCAGCCTCGCCTCAAGTCTCCAGCCTCCAGCACCCAGTCTCACCTCAAGTCTCCAGCCTCCAACCTCCAGCCTCACCTCAAGTTTCCAGCCTCCAGCCTCCAGCCTCGCCTCAAGTCTCCATCCTGCAGCCTCGGCTCAATTCTCCAGCCTCCAGCCTCACCTCAAGTCTCTAGCCTCCATCCTACAGCCTCCATTCTTGCCTCAAGTCTACAGCCTCCAGTCTCCAGCCTCGCCACAATTCTCCAGCCTCCAGCCTCACATCAAGTCTCCAGCCCGGCATCACCTCAAGTCTCCAGCCTCGCCTCGCCTCAAGTCTCCAGCCTCCATAATCACCTCAATTCTCCAGCATCCAGCCTCGCCTTGCCTGAAGTCTCCAGCCTCCAGTCTCCATCCTCACCTCATGTCTCCAGCCTCCAGCCTCCATCCACTTCTCAAGTCTCCCACTCCAGCCTCGCCTCAAGTCTCCAGCCTCCAGCGTCCAGCTTGGCCTCAAGTCTCCATCCTCCAGCCTCGCCTCAAGACCCCAGCCTCGCCTCAGGTCTCCAGCGTCCATCCTCACCTCATCTCCAGCCTCAAGACCCCAGCCTTGCCTCAAGTCTCCAGTCTCCAGCCTCATCTCAAGCCTCCAGCCTCGCTTCAAGTCTCCATCGTCCAGCCTCGGCTCAAGTCTCCAGCCTCCAGCCTCATCTCAAGTCTCCAGCCTCCCGTCTCCATCTTTGCCTCAAGTCTCCAGCCTCCAGCCTCCAGCCTCGCCACAATTCTACAGCCTCCAGCATCACCTCAAGTCTCCAGCCTGGCCTCACCTCAAGTCGCCAGCCTACAGCCTTGCTTCAAGTCTCCAGCATCCAGCCTCGCCTCGCCTGAAGTCTCCAGCCTCCTGGCCTCCAGCCTCACCTGAAGTCTCCAGCCTCCTGCCTCCAGCCTCGCCTCAAGTCTCCAGTCTCCAGCCTCATCTCAAGTCACCAGCCTCCAGCCTCGCCTCAAGTCTCCAACCTCCAAGCATCCAGTCTCACCTCAAGTCTCCAGCCTCCAGGCTCCAGCCTCACCTCAAGTCTCCAGCCTCCAGCCTCGCCACAATTCTACAGCCTCCAGCCTCACCTCAAGTCTCCAGCCTGGCCTCACCTCAAGTCTCCAGCCTACAGCCTTGCCTGAAGTCTCCAGCCTCCAGCCTCACCTCAATACTCCAGTCTCCAGCTTCCGGCCTTGTCTCAGGCCTCCAGCCTCCAGCCTCACCTCAAGTCACCAGCCTCCAGCCTTGCCTCAAGTTTCCAGCCTCCATCCTTGCCTCAAGACAACAGCCTCCAGCCTCCAACCTCGCCACAATTCTCCAGCCTCCAGCCTCACCTCAAGTCTCCAGCCTGGCCTCACCTCAAGTCTCCAGCCTCGCCTCGCCTCAAGTCTCCAGCCTCGCCTCACCTCAAGTCTCCAATCTCCAGCCTCCATCCTCACCTCGAGTCTGCAGCCTCCAGCCTCCATCCTCACCTCAAGTCTCCCGAGGCTGGAGACTTGAGGCGAAGCTGGACGCTGGAGGCGGGAGATTTGAGTTGAGGCTGGAGACTTGAGACGAGGCTGGAGGCAGGAGTCTGGAGACTTGAGGCGAGGCTGGAGGCAGGAGGCTGGAGTCTTCAGGTGAGGCTGGAGGCCAGGAGGCTGGAGACTTCAGGCGAGGCGAGGCTGGATGCTGGAGACTTGAGGCAAGATTAGGCTGGCGACTGGAGACTTGAGGGGAGGCTGGAGGCTGGAGACTGGAGGATGGAGGCTGGAGACTTGTGGTGAGGCTGGAGGCTGGAGAATTGAGCCGAGGCTGCAGGATGGAGACTTGAGGCGAGGCTGGAGGCTGGAGGCTGGAAACTTGAGGTGAGGCTGGAGGTTGGAGGCTGGAGACTTGAGGTGAGACTACAGCCTCCAGTCTCCAGCCTCGCCACAATTCTCCAGCCTCCAGCCTCACCTCAAGTCTCCAGCCCGGCATCACCTCAAGTCTCCAGCCTCCATAATCACCTCAATTCTCCAGCATCCAGCCTCGCCTTGCCTGGTCTCCAGCCTCCAGCCTCCATCCTCACCTCATGTCTCCAGCCTCCAGCCTCCATCCACTTCTCAAGTCTCCAGCCTCCAGCCTCGCCTCAAGTTTCCAGCCGCCAGCCTAACCTTTCCTCATGTCTCCAGCATCCAGCCCCGCCTCGCCTGAAGTCTCCAGCCTCCTGCCTCCAGCCTCGCCTCAAATCTCCAGACTCCTGCCTGCAGCCACGCCTCAAGTCTCCAGCCTCAACTTACATCTCCAGCCTCCAGCGTCCAGCTTCGCCTCAAGTTTCCAGCCTCCAGCCTCGCCTCCAGACTCCAACTTCGCCTCAAGTCTCTAGCCTCCAGCCTTGCATCAAGTCTCCAGTCTCCAGCCACATCTCAAGTCTCCAGCCTCCAGCCTCGGCTCAAGTCTCCAGCCTCCAGCTTCACCTCAAGTCTCCAGCCTCCAGCCTCACCTCAAGTCTCCAGCCTCCAGCCTCCATCCTTGCCTCAAGTCTACAGCCTCCAGCCTCCAACCTTGCCACAATTCTCCAGCCTCCAGCCTCACCTCAAGTCTCCAGCCTGGCCTCACCTCAAGTCTTCAGCCTCGCCTCACCTCAAGTCTCCAGCCTCGCCTCACCTCAAGTCTCCAGCCTCCAGCCTCGCTTCAAGTCTCCATCCTCCAGCCTCGGCTCAAGTCTCCAGCCTCCAGCCTCATCTCAAGTCTCCAGCCTCCCGTCTCCATCCTTGCCTCAAGTCTCCAGCCTCCAGCCTCCAGCTTCGCCACAATTCTACAGCCTCCAGCATCACCTCAAGTCTCCAGCCTGGCCTCACCTCAAGTCGCCAGCCTACAGCCTTGCTTCAAGTCTCCAGCCTTCAGCCTCACCTCAATACTCCTGCCTCCAGCTTCCAGCCTTGTCTCAGGTCTCCAGCCTCCAGCCTCGCATCAACTCACCAGCCTCCAGCCTTGCCTCAAGTTTCCAGCCTCCGGCCTTGCCTCATGTCTCCAGCCTCCAGCCTCACCTGAAGTCTCCAGCATCCAGCCTTGCCTCAAGTCTCCAGTCTGCAGCGTCATCTCAAGTCTCCAGCCTCCAGCCTCACCTCAAGTCTCCAGCCTCCAGCATCCAGTTTCACCTGAAGTCAACAGCCTCCAACCTCCAGCCTCACCTCAAGCCTCCAGCCTCCAGCCTTGCCTCAAGTCTCTTGTCTCCAGCCTCATCTCAAGTCTCCAGCCTCCAGCCTCGCCTCAAGCCTCCAGCGCACAGCATCCAGTCTCACCTCAAGTCTCCAGCCTCCAGCCTCGCCTCAAGTCTCCATCCTCCAGCCTCGGCTCAAGTCTCCAGCCTCCAGCCTCACCTCAAGTCTCCAGCCTCCAGCCTCCATCCTTGCCTCAATTCTACAGCCTCCAGCCTCCAGCCTCGCCACAATTCTCCAGCCTCACCTCAAATCGCCAGCCTGGCCTCACCTCAAGTCTCCCGCCTCACCTCACCTCAAGTCTCCAGCCTCGCCTCACCTCAAGTCTCCAACCTCCAGCCTCCATCCTCGCCTCCTGGCCTCCAGCCTCACCTGAAGTCTCCAGACTCCTGCCTCCAGCCTGGCATCAAGTCTCCAGACTCCTGTCTCCAGCCTCGCCTCAACTCTCCAGCCTCAACTCAAATCTCCAGCCTCCAGCGTGCAGCTTCGCCTCAAGTCTCCAGCCTCCAGCCTCCATCCTTGCCTCAAGTCTACAGCCTCCAGCCTCACCACAATTCTCCAGCCTCCAGCCTCACCTCAAGTCTCCAGCCTGGCCTCACCTCAAGTCTTCAGCCTGGCCTCACCTCAAGTCTCCAGCCTCACTTCGCCTCAAGTCTCCATCCTCCAGCCACGGCTCAAGTCTCCAGCCTCCAGCCTCACCTCAAGTCTCCAGCCTCCAGCCTCCATCCTTGTCTCAAGTCTACAGCCTCCAGCCTCCATCCTCGCCACAATTCTCCAACCTCCAGTCTCACCTCAAGTCTCCAGCCTGGCCTCACCTCAAGTCTCCCGCCTCGCTTCGCCTCAAGTCTCCCGCCTCGCCTCACCTCAGGTCTCCAACCTCCAGCCTCCATCCACTTCTCAAGTCTCCAGCCTCCAGCCTCGCCTCAACTCGCCAGCCGCCAGCCTAATCTTGCCTCAAGTCTCCAGCATCTAGCCTCGCCTCACCTGAAGTCTCCAGCCTCCTGGCCTCCAGCCTCACCTGAAGTCTCTAGACTCCTCCCTCCAGCCTCGCCTCAAGTCTGCAGACTCCTGCCTCCAGCCTCGCCTCAAGTCTCCAGCCTCAACTCAAATCTACAGCCTCCAGCGTCCAGCTTCACCTCAAGTCTCCAGCCTCCAGCCTCGCCTCAAGACCCCAGCCACGCCCCAAATCTCCAGCTTCCAGTCTCACCTCAAATCTCAAGCCTCCAGACTCCAGCCTCACCTCAAGTCTCTAGCCTCCAGCCTTCCCTCAAGTCTCCAGTCTTCAGCCTTGCCTCATGTCTCCAGCCTCCAGCCTCGCCTCAAGTCTCCAGCCTCCAGCATCCAGTCTCACCTCGAGTCTCCAGCCTCCAACCTCCAGCCTCACCTCAACTTTCCAGCCTCCAGCCTCCAACCTCGCCTCAAGTCTCCAGCCTCGCCTCGCCTCAAGTCTCCAGCCTCCATAATCACCTCAATTCTCCAGCATCCAGCCTCGCCTTGCCTGAAGTCTCCAGCCTCCAGTCTCCATCCTCACCTCATGTCTCCAGCCTCCAGCCTCCATCCACTTCTCAAGTCTCCCACTCCAGCCTCGCCTCAAGTCTCCAGCCTCCAGCGTCCAGCTTGGCCTCAAGTCTCCATCCTCCAGCCTCGCCTCAAGACCCCAGCCTCGCCTCAGGTCTCCAGCGTCCATCCTCACCTCATCTCCAGCCTCAAGACCCCAGCCTTGCCTCAAGTCTCCAGTCTCCAGCCTCATCTCAAGCCTCCAGCCTCGCTTCAAGTCTCCATCGTCCAGCCTCGGCTCAAGTCTCCAGCCTCCAGCCTCATCTCAAGTCTCCAGCCTCCCGTCTCCATCTTTGCCTCAAGTCTCCAGCCTCCAGCCTCCAGCCTCGCCACAATTCTACAGCCTCCAGCATCACCTCAAGTCTCCAGCCTGGCCTCACCTCAAGTCGCCAGCCTACAGCCTTGCTTCAAGTCTCCAGCATCCAGCCTCGCCTCGCCTGAAGTCTCCAGCCTCCTGGCCTCCAGCCTCACCTGAAGTCTCCAGCCTCCTGCCTCCAGCCTCGCCTCAAGTCTCCAGTCTCCAGCCTCATCTCAAGTCACCAGCCTCCAGCCTCGCCTCAAGTCTCCAACCTCCAAGCATCCAGTCTCACCTCAAGTCTCCAGCCTCCAGGCTCCAGCCTCACCTCAAGTCTCCAGCCTCCAGCCTCGCCACAATTCTACAGCCTCCAGCCTCACCTCAAGTCTCCAGCCTGGCCTCACCTCAAGTCTCCAGCCTACAGCCTTGCCTGAAGTCTCCAGCCTCCAGCCTCACCTCAATACTCCAGTCTCCAGCTTCCGGCCTTGTCTCAGGCCTCCAGCCTCCAGCCTCACCTCAAGTCACCAGCCTCCAGCCTTGCCTCAAGTTTCCAGCCTCCATCCTTGCCTCAAGACAACAGCCTCCAGCCTCCAACCTCGCCACAATTCTCCAGCCTCCAGCCTCACCTCAAGTCTCCAGCCTGGCCTCACCTCAAGTCTCCAGCCTCGCCTCGCCTCAAGTCTCCAGCCTCGCCTCACCTCAAGTCTCCAATCTCCAGCCTCCATCCTCGCCTGGAGTCTGCAGCCTCCAGCCTCCATCCTCACCTCAAGTCTCCCGAGGCTGGAGACTTGAGGCGAAGCTGGACGCTGGAGGCGGGAGATTTGAGTTGAGGCTGGAGACTTGAGACGAGGCTGGAGGCAGGAGTCTGGAGACTTGAGGCGAGGCTGGAGGCAGGAGGCTGGAGTCTTCAGGTGAGGCTGGAGGCCAGGAGGCTGGAGACTTCAGGCGAGGCGAGGCTGGATGCTGGAGACTTGAGGCAAGATTAGGCTGGCGACTGGAGACTTGAGGGGAGGCTGGAGGCTGGAGACTGGAGGATGGAGGCTGGAGACTTGAGGTGAGGTTGGAGGCTGGAGAATTGAGCCGAGGCTGCAGGATGGAGACTTGAGGCGAGGCTGGAGGCTGGAGGCTGGAAACTTGTGGTGAGGCTGGAGGTTGGAGGCTGGAGACTTGAGGTGAGACTACAGCCTCCAGTCTCCAGCCTCGCCACAATTCTCCAGCCTCCAGCCTCACCTCAAGTCTCCAGCCCGGCATCACCTCAAGTCTCCAGCCTCCATAATCACCTCAATTCTCCAGCATCCAGCCTCGCCTTGCCTGAAGTCTCCAGCCTCCAGCCTCCATCCTCACCTCATGTCTCCAGCCTCCAGCCTCCATCCACTTCTCAAGTCTCCAGCCTCCAGCCTCGCCTCAAGTTTCCAGCCGCCAGCCTAACCTTTCCTCATGTCTCCAGCATCCAGCCCCGCCTCGCCTGAAGTCTCCAGCCTCCTGCCTCCAGCCTCGCCTCAAATCTCCAGACTCCTGCCTGCAGCCACGCCTCAAGTCTCCAGCCTCAACTTACATCTCCAGCCTCCAGCGTCCAGCTTCGCCTCAAGTCTCCAGCCTCCAGCCTCGCCTCCAGACTCCAACTTCGCCTCAAGTCTCTAGCCTCCAGCCTTGCATCAAGTCTCCAGTCTCCAGCCACATCTCAAGTCTCCAGCCTCCAGCCTCGGCTCAAGTCTCCAGCCTCCAGCTTCACCTCAAGTCTCCAGCCTCCAGCCTCACCTCAAGTCTCCAGCCTCCAGCCTCCATCCTTGCCTCAAGTCTACAGCCTCCAGCCTCCAACCTTGCCACAATTCTCCAGCCTCCAGCCTCACCTCAAGTCTCCAGCCTGGCCTCACCTCAAGTCTTCAGCCTCGCCTCACCTCAAGTCTCCAGCCTCGCCTCACCTCAAGTCTCCAGCCTCCAGCCTCGCTTCAAGTCTCCATCCTCCAGCCTCGGCTCAAGTCTCCAGCCTCCAGCCTCATCTCAAGTCTCCAGCCTCCCGTCTCCATCCTTGCCTCAAGTCTCCAGCCTCCAGCCTCCAGCTTCGCCACAATTCTACAGCCTCCAGCATCACCTCAAGTCTCCAGCCTGGCCTCACCTCAAGTCGCCAGCCTACAGCCTTGCTTCAAGTCTCCAGCCTTCAGCCTCACCTCAATACTCCTGCCTCCAGCTTCCAGCCTTGTCTCAGGTCTCCAGCCTCCAGCCTCGCATCAACTCACCAGCCTCCAGCCTTGCCTCAAGTTTCCAGCCTCCGGCCTTGCCTCATGTCTCCAGCCTCCAGCCTCACCTGAAGTCTCCAGCATCCAGCCTTGCCTTAAGTCTCCAGTCTGCAGCGTCATCTCAAGTCTCCAGCCTCCAGCCTCGCCTCAAGTCTCCAGCCTCCAGCATCCAGTTTCACCTGAAGTCAACAGCCTCCAACCTCCAGCCTCACCTCAAGCCTCCAGCCTCCAGCCTTGCCTCAAGTCTCTTGTCTCCAGCCTCATCTCAAGTCTCCAGCCTCCAGCCTCGCCTCAAGCCTCCAGCGCACAGCATCCAGTCTCACCTCAAGTCTCCAGCCTCCAGCCTCGCCTCAAGTCTCCATCCTCCAGCCTCGGCTCAAGTCTCCAGCCTCCAGCCTCACCTCAAGTCTCCAGCCTCCAGCCTCCATCCTTGCCTCAATTCTACAGCCTCCAGCCTCCAGCCTCGCCACAATTCTCCAGCCTCACCTCAAATCGCCAGCCTGGCCTCACCTCAAGTCTCCCGCCTCGCCTCACCTCAAGTCTCCAGCCTCGCCTCACCTCAAGTCTCCAACCTCCAGCCTCCATCCTCGCCTCCTGGCCTCCAGCCTCACCTGAAGTCTCCAGACTCCTGCCTCCAGCCTGGCATCAAGTCTCCAGACTCCTGTCTCCAGCCTCGCCTCAACTCTCCAGCCTCAACTCAAATCTCCAGCCTCCAGCGTGCAGCTTCGCCTCAAGTCTCCAGCCTCCAGCCTCCATCCTTGCCTCAAGTCTACAGCCTCCAGCCTCACCACAATTCTCCAGCCTCCAGCCTCACCTCAAGTCTCCAGCCTGGCCTCACCTCAAGTCTTCAGCCTGGCCTCACCTCAAGTCTCCAGCCTCACTTCGCCTCACGTCTCCATCCTCCAGCCACGGCTCAAGTCTCCAGCCTCCAGCCTCACCTCAAGTCTCCAGCCTCCAGCCTCCATCCTTGTCTCAAGTCTACAGCCTCCAGCCTCCATCCTCGCCACAATTCTCCAACCTCCAGTCTCACCTCAAGTCTCCAGCCTGGCCTCACCTCAAGTCTCCCGCCTCGCTTCGCCTCAAGTCTCCCGCCTCGCCTCACCTCAGGTCTCCAACCTCCAGCCTCCATCCACTTCTCAAGTCTCCAGCCTCCAGCCTCGCCTCAACTCGCCAGCCGCCAGCCTAATCTTGCCTCAAGTCTCCAGCATCTAGCCTCGCCTCACCTGAAGTCTCCAGCCTCCTGGCCTCCAGCCTCACCTGAAGTCTCTAGACTCCTCCCTCCAGCCTCGCCTCAAGTCTGCAGACTCCTGCCTCCAGCCTCGTCTCAAGTCTCCAGCCTCAACTCAAATCTACAGCCTCCAGCGTCCAGCTTCACCTCAAGTCTCCAGCCTCCAGCCTCGCCTCAAGACCCCAGCCACGCCCCAAATCTCCAGCTTCCAGTCTCACCTCAAATCTCAAGCCTCCAGACTCCAGCCTCACCTCAAGTCTCTAGCCTCCAGCCTTGCCTCAAGTCTCCAGTCTTCAGCCTTGCCTCATGTCTCCAGCCTCCAGCCTCGCCTCAAGTCTCCAGCCTCCAGCATCCAGTCTCACCTCGAGTCTCCAGCCTCCAGCATCCAGTCTCACCTCGAGTCTCCAGCCTCCAACCTCCAGCCTCACCTCAACTTTCCAGCCTCCAGCCTCCAACCTCGCCTCAAGTCTCCAGCCTCCAGCATCCAGTCTCAACTCGAGTCTCCAGCCTCCAACCTCCAGCCTCACTTCAACTTTCCAGCCTCCAGCCTCCAACCTCGCCTCAAGTCTCCATCCTGCAGCCTCGGCTCAATTCTCCAGCCTCCAGCCTCACCTCAAGTCTCCAGCCTCCATCCTCCAGCCTTGCCTCAAGTCTACTGCCTCCAGTCTCCAGCCTCGCCACAATTCTCCAGCCTCCAGCCTCACCTCAAGTCTCCAGCCTCCATCCTCCAGCCTCCATCCTTGCCTCAAGTCTACAGCCTCCAGTCTCCAGCCTCGCCATAATTCTCCAGCCTCCAGCCTCACCTCAAGTCTCCAGCCCGGCATCACCTCAAGTCTCCAGCCTATAGCCTTGCCTCAAGTCTCCAGCCTCCAGCCTCACCTCAATACTCCAGCCTCCAGATTCCGGCCTTGCCTCAAGTCTCCAGTATCCAGCCTCATCTCAAGTCTCCAGCCTCCAGCCTCACCTCAAGTCTCCAGCCTCCAGCCTCCATCCTTGCCTCATGTCAACAGCCTCCAGCCTCCAAACTCGCCACAATTCTCCAGCCTCCAGCCTCACCTCAAGTCTCCAGCCTGGCCTCACCTCAAGTCTCCAGCCTCTCCTCGCCTCAAGTCTCCAGCCTCGCCTCACCTCGTCTCCAATCTCCAGCCTCCATCCTCGCCTCAAGTCTGCAGCCTCCAGCCTCCAGCCTCCCCTCAAGTCTCCAGTCGCCAGCCTAATCTTGCCTCAAGTCTCCAGCATCCAGCCTCGCCTCGCCTGAAGTCTCCAGCCTCCTGGTCTCCAGCCTCACCTGAAGTCTCCAGCCTCCTGCCTCCAGCCTCACCTCAAGTCTCCAGACTCCTGCCTCCAGCCTCGTCTCAAGCCTCCAAACTCAACTCAAATCTCCCGTCTCCAGCGTCCAGCTTCGCCTCAAGTCTCCAGCCTCCAGCCTCGCCTCGAGACTCCAGCCTCGCCTCCAGTCTCTAGCCTCCAGCCTTGCCTCAAGTCTCCTGTCTCCGGCCTCATCACAAGTCAACAGCCTCCAGCCTCGCCTCAAGTCTCCAGCCTCCAACATCCAGTCTCACCTCGTCTCCAGCCTCCAACCTCCAGCCTCGCCTCAAGTCTCTAGCCTCCAGCCTTGCCTCAAGTATTCTGTCTCCAGCCTCATCTCAAGTCTCCAGCATGCAGTCTCACCTCAAGTCTATATCCTGCAGCCTCGGCTCAAGTCTCCAGCCTCCAGCCTCACCCCAAATCTCCAGCCTCCCGTCTCCATTCTTGCCTCAAGTCTCCAGCCTCGCCACAATTCTACAGCCTCCAGCATCACCTCAAGTCTCCAGCCTGGCCTCACCTCAAGTCGCCAGCCTATAGCCTTGCTTCAAGTCTCCAGCCTCCAGCCTCACCTCAATACTCCTGCCTCCAGCTTCCAGCCTTGTCTCAGGTCTCCAGCCTCTAGCCTCGCATTAAGTCACCAGCCTCCAGCCTTGCCTCAAGTTTCCAGCCTCCGGCCTTGCCTCAAGTCTCCAGTCTTGCCTCGCCTCAAGTCTCCTGCCTCGCCTCACCGCAAGTCTCCAACCTCCAGCCTCCAGCCTCGCCTCAATCTCCAGCCTCCAGCATCCATCCTCACCAGAAGTCTCCAGCCTCCAGCCTCCAGCCTGGCCTCATGTCTCCATCCTCCAGCCTCTGCTCAAGTCTCCAGCCTGGCCTCACCTCAAGTCTCCAGCCTCGCTTCGCCTCAAGTCTCCAGCCTCACCACACCTCAAGTCTCCAACCTCCAGCCTCCATCCACTTCTCAAGTCTCCAGCCTCCAGCCTCGCCTCAACTCTCCAGCCACCAGCCTAATCTTGCTTCAAGTCTCCAGCATCTAGCCTCGCTTCACCTGAAGTCTCCAGCCTCCTGGCCTCCAGCCTCGCCTCAAGTCTCCAGACTCCTGCCTCCAGCCTCACCTAAAGTCTCCAGCCTCAACTCAAATCTACAGCCTCCAGCGTCCAGCTTCACCTCAACTCTCCAGCCTCCAGCCTCACCTGAAGACCCCAGTCTCGCCCAAAATCTCCAGCTTCCAGTCTCACCTCAAATCTCCAGCCTCCAGACTCCAGCCTCGCCTCAAGTCTCTAGCCTCCAGCCTTGCCTCAAGTCTCCAGTCTTCAGCCTTGCCTCATGTCTCCAGCCTCCAGCCTCGCCTCAAGTCTCCAGCCTCCAGCATCCAGTCTCACCTCAGGTTTCCAGCCTCCAGCCTCCAGCCTCGCCTCAAGTCTCCATCCTGCAGCCTCGGCTCAATTCTCCAGCCTCCATCCTCCAGCCTCCAGCCTTGCCTCAAGTCTACTGCCTCCAGTTTCCAGCCTCGCCACAATTCTCCAGCCTCCAGCCTCACCTCAAGTCTCCAGCCTCCATCCTCCAGCCTCCATTCTTGCCTCAAGTCTGCAGCCTCCAGTCTCCAGCCTCGCCACAATTCTACAGCCTCCAGCCTCACCTCAAGTCTCCAGCCCGGCATCACCTCAAGTCTCCAGCCTCGTCTCGCCTCAAGTCTCCATCCTCCATAATCACCTCAATTCTCCAGCATCCAGCCTCGCCTCGCCTGAAGTCTCCAGCCTCCTGGCCTCCAGCCTCACCTGAAGTCTCCAGACTCCTGCCTCCAGCCTCGCCTCAAGTCTCCAGACTCCTGCTTCCAGCCTCGCCTCAAGTCTCCAGCCTCAACTCAAATCTACAGCCTCCAGCGTCCAGCTTCACCTCATAGTCTCCAGCCTCCAGCCTCGCCTCAAGACCCCAACCTCGCCCCAAATCTCCAGCTTCCAGTCTCACCTCAAATCTCCAGCCTCCAGATTCCAGTCTCGCCTCAAGTCTCCAGCCTCCAGCCACGGCTCAAGTCTCCAGCCTCCAGCCTCACCTCAAGTCTCCAGCCTCCAGCCTCCATCCTTGTCTCAAGTCTACAGCCTCCAGCCTCCATCCTCGCCACAATTCTCCAACCTCCAGTCTCACCTCAAGTCTCCAGCCTGGCCTCACCTCAAGTCTCCCGCCTCGCTTCGCCTCAAGTCTCCCGCCTCGCCTCACCTCAGGTCTCCAACCTCCAGCCTCCATCCACTTCTCAAGTCTCCAGCCTCCAGCCTCGCCTCAACTCGCCAGCCGCCAGCCTAATCTTGCCTCAAGTCTCCAGCATCTAGCCTCGCCTCACCTGAAGTCTCCAGCCTCCTGGCCTCCAGCCTCACCTGAAGTCTCTAGACTCCTCCCTCCAGCCTCGCCTCAAGTCTGCAGACTCCTGCCTCCAGCCTCGCCTCAAGTCTCCAGCCTCAACTCAAATCTACAGCCTCCAGCGTCCAGCTTCACCTCAAGTCTCCAGCCTCCAGCCTCGCCTCAAGACCCCAGCCACGCCCCAAATCTCCAGCTTCCAGTCTCACCTCAAATCTCAAGCCTCCAGACTCCAGCCTCACCTCAAGTCTCTAGCCTCCAGCCTTCCCTCAAGTCTCCAGTCTTCAGCCTTGCCTCATGTCTCCAGCCTCCAGCCTCGCCTCAAGTCTCCAGCCTCCAGCATCCAGTCTCACCTCGAGTCTCCAGCCTCCAACCTCCAGCCTCACCTCAACTTTCCAGCCTCCAGCCTCCAACCTCGCCTCAAGTCTCCAGCCTCGCCTCGCCTCAAGTCTCCAGCCTCCATAATCGCCTCAATTCTCCAGCATCCAGCCTCGCCTTGCCTGAAGTCTCCAGCCTCCAGTCTCCATCCTCACCTCATGTCTCCAGCCTCCAGCCTCCATCCACTTCTCAAGTCTCCCACTCCAGCCTCGCCTCAAGTCTCCAGCCTCCAGCGTCCAGCTTGGCCTCAAGTCTCCATCCTCCAGCCTCGCCTCAAGACCCCAGCCTCGCCTCAGGTCTCCAGCGTCCATCCTCACCTCATCTCCAGCCTCAAGACCCCAGCCTTGCCTCAAGTCTCCAGTCTCCAGCCTCATCTCAAGCCTCCAGCCTCGCTTCAAGTCTCCATCGTCCAGCCTCGGCTCAAGTCTCCAGCCTCCAGCCTCATCTCAAGTCTCCAGCCTCCCGTCTCCATCTTTGCCTCAAGTCTCCAGCCTCCAGCCTCCAGCCTCGCCACAATTCTACAGCCTCCAGCATCACCTCAAGTCTCCAGCCTGGCCTCACCTCAAGTCGCCAGCCTACAGCCTTGCTTCAAGTCTCCAGCATCCAGCCTCGCCTCGCCTGAAGTCTCCAGCCTCCTGGCCTCCAGCCTCACCTGAAGTCTCCAGCCTCCTGCCTCCAGCCTCGCCTCAAGTCTCCAGTCTCCAGCCTCATCTCAAGTCACCAGCCTCCAGCCTCGCCTCAAGTCTCCAACCTCCAAGCATCCAGTCTCACCTCAAGTCTCCAGCCTCCAGGCTCCAGCCTCACCTCAAGTCTCCAGCCTCCAGCCTCGCCACAATTCTACAGCCTCCAGCCTCACCTCAAGTCTCCAGCCTGGCCTCACCTCAAGTCTCCAGCCTACAGCCTTGCCTGAAGTCTCCAGCCTCCAGCCTCACCTCAATACTCCAGTCTCCAGCTTCCGGCCTTGTCTCAGGCCTCCAGCCTCCAGCCTCACCTCAAGTCACCAGCCTCCAGCCTTGCCTCAAGTTTCCAGCCTCCATCCTTGCCTCAAGACAACAGCCTCCAGCCTCCAACCTCGCCACAATTCTCCAGCCTCCAGCCTCACCTCAAGTCTCCAGCCTGGCCTCACCTCAAGTCTCCAGCCTCGCCTCGCCTCAAGTCTCCAGCCTCGCCTCACCTCAAGTCTCCAATCTCCAGCCTCCATCCTCGCCTGGAGTCTGCAGCCTCCAGCCTCCATCCTCACCTCAAGTCTCCCGAGGCTGGAGACTTGAGGCGAAGCTGGACGCTGGAGGCGGGAGATTTGAGTTGAGGCTGGAGACTTGAGACGAGGCTGGAGGCAGGAGTCTGGAGACGAGGCGAGGCTGGAGGCAGGAGGCTGGAGTCTTCAGGTGAGGCTGGAGGCCAGGAGGCTGGAGACTTCAGGCGAGGCGAGGCTGGATGCTGGAGACTTGAGGCAAGATTAGGCTGGCGACTGGAGACTTGAGGGGAGGCTGGAGGCTGGAGACTGGAGGATGGAGGCTGGAGACTTGAGGTGAGGCTGGAGGCTGGAGAATTGAGCCGAGGCTGCAGGATGGAGACTTGAGGCGAGGCTGGAGGCTGGAGGCTGGAAACTTGAGGTGAGGCTGGAGGTTGGAGGCTGGAGACTTGAGGTGAGACTACAGCCTCCAGTCTCCAGCCTCGCCACAATTCTCCAGCCTCCAGCCTCACCTCAAGTCTCCAGCCCGGCATCACCTCAAGTCTCCAGCCTCCATAATCACCTCAATTCTCCAGCATCCAGCCTCGCCTTGCCTCAAGTCTCCAGCCTCCAGCCTCCATCCTCACCTCATGTCTCCAGCCTCCAGCCTCCATCCACTTCTCAAGTCTCCAGCCTCCAGCCTCGCCTCAAGTTTCCAGCCGCCAGCCTAACCTTTCCTCATGTCTCCAGCATCCAGCCCCGCCTCGCCTGAAGTCTCCAGCCTCCTGCCTCCAGCCTCACCTCAAATCTCCAGACTCCTGCCTGCAGCCACGCCTCAAGTCTCCAGCCTCAACTTACATCTCCAGCCTCCAGCGTCCAGCTTCGCCTCAAGTCTCCAGCCTCCAGCCTCATCTCCAGACTCCAACTTCGCCTCAAGTCTCTAGCCTCCAGCCTTGCATCAAGTCTCCAGTCTCCAGCCACATCTCAAGTCTCCAGCCTCCAGCCTCGGCTCAAGTCTCCAGCCTCCAGCTTCACCTCAAGTCTCCAGCCTCCAGCCTCATCTCAAGTCTCCAGCCTCCAGCCTCCATCCTTGCCTCAAGTCTACAACCTCCAGCCTCCAACCTTGCCACAATTCTCCAGCCTCCAGCCTCACCTCAAGTCTCCAGCCTGGCCTCACCTCAAGTCTTCAGCCTCGCCTCACCTCAAGTCTCCAGCCTCGCCTCACCTCAAGTCTCCAGCCTCCAGCCTCGCTTCAAGTCTCCATCCTCCAGCCTCGGCTCAAGTCTCCAGCCTCCAGCCTCATCTCAAGTCTCCAGCCTCCCGTCTCCATCCTTGCCTCAAGTCTCCAGCCTCCAGCCTCCAGCTTCGCCACAATTCTACAGCCTCCAGCATCACCTCAAGTCTCCAGCCTGGCCTCACCTCAAGTCGCCAGCCTACAGCCTTGCTTCAAGTCTCCAGCCTTCAGCCTCACCTCAATACTCCTGCCTCCAGCTTCCAGCCTTGTCTCAGGTCTCCAGCCTCCAGCCTCGCATCAACTCACCAGCCTCCAGCCTTGCCTCAAGTTTCCAGCCTCCGGCCTTGCCTCATGTCTCCAGCCTCCAGCCTCACCTGAAGTCTCCAGCATCCAGCCTTGCCTCAAGTCTCCACTGCAGCGTCATCTCAAGTCTCCAGCCTCCAGCCTCGCCTCAAGTCTCCAGCCTCCAGCATCCAGTTTCACCTGAAGTCAACAGCCTCCAACCTCCAGCCTCACCTCAAGCCTCCAGCCTCCAGCCTTGCCTCAAGTCTCTTGTCTCCAGCCTCATCTCAAGTCTCCAGCCTCCAGCCTCGCCTCAAGCCTCCAGCGCACAGCATCCAGTCTCACCTCAAGTCTCCAGCCTCCAGCCTCGCCTCAAGTCTCCATCCTCCAGCCTCGGCTCAAGTCTCCAGCCTCCAGCCTCACCTCAAGTCTCCAGCCTCCAGCCTCCATCCTTGCCTCAATTCTACAGCCTCCAGCCTCCAGCCTCGCCACAATTCTCCAGCCTCACCTCAAATCGCCAGCCTGGCCTCACCTCAAGTCTCCCGCCTCGCCTCACCTCAAGTCTCCAGCCTCGCCTCACCTCAAGTCTCCAACCTCCAGCCTCCATCCTCGCCTCCTGGCCTCCAGCCTCACCTGAAGTCTCCAGACTCCTGCCTCCAGCCTGGCATCAAGTCTCCAGACTCCTGTCTCCAGCCTCGCCTCAACTCTCCAGCCTCAACTCAAATCTCCAGCCTCCAGCGTGCAGCTTCGCCTCAAGTCTCCAGCCTCCAGCCTCCATCCTTGCCTCAAGTCTACAGCCTCCAGCCTCACCACAATTCTCCAGCCTCCAGCCTCACCTCAAGTCTCCAGCCTGGCCTCACCTCAAGTCTTCAGCCTGGCCTCACCTCAAGTCTCCAGCCTCACTTCGCCTCACGTCTCCATCCTCCAGCCACGGCTCAAGTCTCCAGCCTCCAGCCTCACCTCAAGTCTCCAGCCTCCAGCCTCCATCCTTGTCTCAAGTCTACAGCCTCCAGCCTCCATCCTCGCCACAATTCTCCAACCTCCAGTCTCACCTCAAGTCTCCAGCCTGGCCTCACCTCAAGTCTCCCGCCTCGCTTCGCCTCAAGTCTCCCGCCTCGCCTCACCTCAGGTCTCCAACCTCCAGCCTCCATCCACTTCTCAAGTCTCCAGCCTCCAGCCTCGCCTCAACTCGCCAGCCGCCAGCCTAATCTTGCCTCAAGTCTCCAGCATCTAGCCTCGCCTCACCTGAAGTCTCCAGCCTCCTGGCCTCCAGCCTCACCTGAAGTCTCTAGACTCCTCCCTCCAGCCTCGCCTCAAGTCTGCAGACTCCTGCCTCCAGCCTCGTCTCAAGTCTCCAGCCTCAACTCAAATCTACAGCCTCCAGCGTCCAGCTTCACCTCAAGTCTCCAGCCTCCAGCCTCGCCTCAAGACCCCAGCCACGCCCCAAATCTCCAGCTTCCAGTCTCACCTCAAATCTCAAGCCTCCAGACTCCAGCCTCACCTCAAGTCTCTAGCCTCCAGCCTTGCCTCAAGTCTCCAGTCTTCAGCCTTGCCTCATGTCTCCAGCCTCCAGCCTCGCCTCAAGTCTCCAGCCTCCAGCATCCAGTCTCACCTCGAGTCTCCAGCCTCCAACCTCCAGCCTCACCTCAACTTTCCAGCCTCCAGCCTCCAACCTCGCCTCAAGTCTCCAGCCTCCAGCATCCAGTCTCAACTCGAGTCTCCAGCCTCCAACCTCCAGCCTCACTTCAACTTTCCAGCCTCCAGCCTCCAACCTCGCCTCAAGTCTCCATCCTGCAGCCTCGGCTCAATTCTCCAGCCTCCAGCCTCACCTCAAGTCTCCAGCCTCCATCCTCCAGCCTTGCCTCAAGTCTACTGCCTCCAGTCTCCAGCCTCGCCACAATTCTCCAGCCTCCAGCCTCACCTCAAGTCTCCAGCCTCCATCCTCCAGCCTCCATCCTTGCCTCAAGTCTACAGCCTCCAGTCTCCAGCCTCGCCATAATTCTCCAGCCTCCAGCCTCACCTCAAGTCTCCAGCCCGGCATCACCTCAAGTCTCCAGCCTATAGCCTTGCCTCAAGTCTCCAGCCTCCAGCCTCACCTCAATACTCCAGCCTCCAGATTCCGGCCTTGCCTCAAGTCTCCAGTATCCAGCCTCATCTCAAGTCTCCAGCCTCCAGCCTCACCTCAAGTCTCCAGCCTCCAGCCTCCATCCTTGCCTCAAGTCAACAGCCTCCAGCCTCCAAACTCGCCACAATTCTCCAGCCTCCAGCCTCACCTCAAGTCTCCAGCCTGGCCTCACCTCAAGTCTCCAGCCTCTCCTCGCCTCAAGTCTCCAGCCTCGCCTCACCTCGTCTCCAATCTCCAGCCTCCATCCTCGCCTCAAGTCTGCAGCCTCCAGCCTCCAGCCTCCCCTCAAGTCTCCAGTCGCCAGCCTAATCTTGCCTCAAGTCTCCAGCATCCAGCCTCGCCTCGCCTGAAGTCTCCAGCCTCCTGGTCTCCAGCCTCACCTGAAGTCTCCAGCCTCCTGCCTCCAGCCTCACCTCAAGTCTCCAGACTCCTGCCTCCAGCCTCGTCTCAAGCCTCCAAACTCAACTCAAATCTCCCGTCTCCAGCGTCCAGCTTCGCCTCAAGTCTCCAGCCTCCAGCCTCGCCTCGAGACTCCAGCCTCGCCTCCAGTCTCTAGCCTCCAGCCTTGCCTCAAGTCTCCTGTCTCCGGCCTCATCACAAGTCAACAGCCTCCAGCCTCGCCTCAAGTCTCCAGCCTCCAACATCCAGTCTCACCTCGTCTCCAGCCTCCAACCTCCAGCCTCGCCTCAAGTCTCTAGCCTCCAGCCTTGCCTCAAGTATTCTGTCTCCAGCCTCATCTCAAGTCTCCAGCATGCAGTCTCACCTCAAGTCTATATCCTGCAGCCTCGGCTCAAGTCTCCAGCCTCCAGCCTCACCCCAAATCTCCAGCCTCCCGTCTCCATTCTTGCCTCAAGTCTCCAGCCTCGCCACAATTCTACAGCCTCCAGCATCACCTCAAGTCTCCAGCCTGGCCTCACCTCAAGTCGCCAGCCTATAGCCTTGCTTCAAGTCTCCAGCCTCCAGCCTCACCTCAATACTCCTGCCTCCAGCTTCCAGCCTTGTCTCAGGTCTCCAGCCTCTAGCCTCGCATTAAGTCACCAGCCTCCAGCCTTGCCTCAAGTTTCCAGCCTCCGGCCTTGCCTCAAGTCTCCAGTCTTGCCTCGCCTCAAGTCTCCTGCCTCGCCTCACCGCAAGTCTCCAACCTCCAGCCTCCAGCCTCGCCTCAATCTCCAGCCTCCAGCATCCATCCTCACCAGAAGTCTCCAGCCTCCAGCCTCCAGCCTCGCCTCATGTCTCCATCCTCCAGCCTCTGCTCAAGTCTCCAGCCTGGCCTCACCTCAAGTCTCCAGCCTCGCTTCGCCTCAAGTCTCCAGCCTCACCACACCTCAAGTCTCCAACCTCCAGCCTCCATCCACTTCTCAAGTCTCCAGCCTCCAGCCTCGCCTCAACTCTCCAGCCACCAGCCTAATCTTGCTTCAAGTCTCCAGCATCTAGCCTCGCTTCACCTGAAGTCTCCAGCCTCCTGGCCTCCAGCCTCGCCTCAAGTCTCCAGACTCCTGCCTCCAGCCTCACCTAAAGTCTCCAGCCTCAACTCAAATCTACAGCCTCCAGCGTCCAGCTTCACCTCAACTCTCCAGCCTCCAGCCTCACCTGAAGACCCCAGTCTCGCCCAAAATCTCCAGCTTCCAGTCTCACCTCAAATCTCCAGCCTCCAGACTCCAGCCTCGCCTCAAGTCTCTAGCCTCCAGCCTTGCCTCAAGTCTCCAGTCTTCAGCCTTGCCTCATGTCTCCAGCCTCCAGCCTCGCCTCAAGTCTCCAGCCTCCAGCATCCAGTCTCACCTCAGGTTTCCAGCCTCCAGCCTCCAGCCTCGCCTCAAGTCTCCATCCTGCAGCCTCGGCTCAATTCTCCAGCCTCCATCCTCCAGCCTCCAGCCTTGCCTCAAGTCTACTGCCTCCAGTTTCCAGCCTTGCCACAATTCTCCAGCCTCCAGCCTCACCTCAAGTCTCCAGCCTCCATTCTTGCCTCAAGTCTGCAGCCTCCAGTCTCCAGCCTCGCCACAATTCTACAGCCTCCAGCCTCACCTCAAGTCTCCAGCCCGGCATCACCTCAAGTCTCCAGCCTCGTCTCGCCTCAAGTCTCCATCCTCCATAATCAGCTCAATTCTCCAGCATCCAGCCTCGCCTCGCCTGAAGTCTCCAGCCTCCTGGCCTCCAGCCTCACCTGAAGTCTCCAGACTCCTGCCTCCAGCCTCGCCTCAAGTCTCCAGACTCCTGCTTCCAGCCTCGCCTCAAGTCTCCAGCCTCAACTCAAATCTACAGCCTCCAGCGTCCAGCTTCACCTCAAGTCTCCAGCCTCCAGCCTCGCCTCAAGACCCCAACCTCGCCCCAAATCTCCAGCTTCCAGTCTCACCTCAAATCTCCAGCCTCCAGATTCCAGCCTCGCCTCAAGTCTCCAGCCTCCAGCCTCGCCTCCAGACTCCAGCCTCATCTCAAGTCTCCAGCCTCCAGCCTTGCCCCAAGTCTCCAGCCTCCAGCCTCCATCCTTGCCTCAAGTCTACAGCCTCCAGCCTCACCACAATTCTCCAGCCTCCAGCCTCGCCTCAAGACCCCAGCCTCGCCCCAAATCTCCAGCTTCCAGTCTCACCTCAAATCTCCAGCCTCCAGACTCCAGCCTCGCCTCAAGTCTCTAGCCTCCAGCCTTGCCTCAAGTCTCCAGTCTTCAGCCTTGCCTCATGTCTCCAACGTCCAGCCTCGCCTCAAGTCTCCAGCCTCCAGCATCCAGTCTCACCTCAAGTCTCCAGCCTCCAACCTCCAGTCTCACATCAAGTTTCCAGCCTCCAGCCTCCAGCCTCGCCTCAAGTCTCCATCCTGCAGCCTCGGCTCAATTCTCCAGCCTCCAGCCTCACCTCAAGTCTCCAGCCTCCATCCTCCAGCCTCCAGCCTTGCCTCAAGTCTACTGCCTCCAGTCTCCAGCCTCGCCACAATTCACCAGCCTCCAGCCTCACCTCAAGTCTCCAGCCTCCATCCTCCAGCCTCCATCCTTGCCTCAAGTCTACAGCCTCCAGTCTCCAGCCTCACCACAATACTCCAGCCTCCAGCCTCACCTCAAGTCTCCAGCCCGGCATCACCTCAAGTCTCCAGCCTACAGCCTTGCCTCAAATCTCCAGCCTCCAGCCTCACCTCAATACTCCAGCCTCCAGATTCCAGCCTTGTCTCAGGCCTCCAGCCTCCAGCCTCGCCTCAAGTCACCAGCCTCCAGCCTTGCCTCAAGTTTCCAGTATCCAGCCTCACCTCAAGTCTCCAGCCTCCGGCCTCCATCCTTGCCTCAAGTCTCCAGCCTCCAGACTCCATCCTTGACTCAAGTCTACAGCCTCCAGCCTCACCTCAAGTCTCCAGCCTGGCCTCACCTCAAGTCTCCAGCCTCGCCTCGCCTCAAGTCTCCAGCCTCGCCTCACCTCGTCTCCAATCTCCAGCCTCCATCCTCGCCTCAAGTCTCCAGCCATCCGGCCTCCATCCTTGCCTCAAGTCTCCAGCCTCCAGACTCCATCCTTGACTCAAGTCTACAGCCTCCAGCGTCCAAACTCGCCACAATTCTCCAGCCTCCAGCCTCACCTCAAGTCTCCAGCCTGGCCTCACCTCAAGTCTCCAGCCTCGCCTCGCCTCAAGTCTCCAGCCTCGCCTCAAGTCTGCAGCCTCCAGCCTCCATCCTCACCTCAAGTCTCCAGCCTCCAGCCTCCCCTCAAGTCTCCAGTCGCCAGCCTAATCTTGCCTCAAGTCTCCAGCATCCAGCCTCGCCTCGCCTGAAGTCTCCAGCCTCCTGGTCTCCAGCCTCACCTGAAGTCTCCAGCCTCCTGCCTCCAGCCTCACCTCAAGTCTCCAGACTCCTGCCTCCAGCCTCGTCTCAAGTCTCCAGCCTCAACTCAAATCTCCCGCCTCCAGCGTCCAGCTTCGCCTCAAGTCTCCAGCCTCCAGCCTCGCCTCCAGACTCCAGCCTCGCCTCTAGTCTCTAGCCTCCAGCCTTGCCTCAAGTCTCCTGTCTCCGGCCTCATCACAAGTCTACAGCCTCCAGCCTCGCCTCAAGTCTCCGGCCTCCAACATCCAGTCTCACCTCGTCTCCAGCCTCCAACCTCCAGCCTCGCCTCAAGTCTCCAGACTCCTGCCTCCAGCCTCGTCTCAAGTCTCCAGCCTCAACTCAAATCTCCCGCCTCCAGCGTCCAGCTTCACCTCAAGTCTCCAGCCTCCAGCCTCGCCTCCAGACTCCAGCCTCGCCTCTAGTCTCTAGCCTCCAGCCTTGCCTCAAGTCTCCTGTCTCCGGCCTCATCACAAGTCTACAGCCTCCAGCCTCGCCTCAAGTCTCCGGCCTCCAACATCCAGTCTCACCTCGTCTCCAGCCTCCAACCTGCAGCCTCGCCTCAAGTCTCTAGCCTCCAGCCTTGCCTCAGGTATTCTGTCTCCAACCTCATCTCAAGTCTCCAGCATGCAGTCTCACCTCAAGTCTATATCCTGCAGCCTCGGCTCAAGTCTCCAGCCTCCCGTCTCCATTCTTGCCTCAAGTCTCCAACCTCCAGCCTCCAGCCTAGCCACAATTCTACAGCCTCCAGCATCACCTCAAGTCTCCAGCCTGGCCTCACCTCAAGTCGCCAGCCTACAGCCTTGCTTCAAGTCTCCAGCCTCCAGCCTCACCTCAATACTCCTGCCTCCAGCTTCCAGCCTTGTCTCAGGTCTCCAGCCTCCACCCTCGCATTAAGTCACCAGCCTCCAGCCTTGCCTCAAGTTTCCAGCCTCCGGCCTTGCCTCAAGTCTCCAGCCTCGCCTCGCCTCAAGTCTCCTGCCTCGCCTCACCGCAAGTCTCCAACCTCCAGCCTCCAGCCTCGCCTCAATCTCCAGCCTCCAGCATCCATCCTCACCTGAAGTCTCCAGCCTCCAGCCTCCAGCCTCGCCTCATGTCTCCATCCTCCAGCCTCTGTTCAAGTCTCCAGCCTGGCCTCACCTCAAGTCTCCAGCCTCGCTTCGCCTCAAGTCTCCAGCCTCGCCTCATCTCAAGTCTCCAGCCTCCCGTCTCCATCCTTGCCTCAAGTCTCCAGCCTCCAGCCTCCAGCTTCGCCACAATTCTACAGCCTCCAGCATCACCTCAAGTCTCCAGCCTGGCCTCACCTCAAGTCGCCAGCCTACAGCCTTGCTTCAAGTCTCCAGCCTTCAGCCTCACCTCAATACTCCTGCCTCCAGCTTCCAGCCTTGTCTCAGGTCTCCAGCCTCCAGCCTCGCATCAACTCACCAGCCTCCAGCCTTGCCTCAAGTTTCCAGCCTCCGGCCTTGCCTCATGTCTCCAGCCTCCAGCCTCACCTGAAGTCTCCAGCATCCAGCCTTGCCTCAAGTCTCCAGTCTGCAGCGTCATCTCAAGTCTCCAGCCTCCAGCCTCGCCTCAAGTCTCCAGCCTCCAGCATCCAGTTTCACCTGAAGTCAACAGCCTCCAACCTCCAGCCTCACCTCAAGCCTCCAGCCTCCAGCCTTGCCTCAAGTCTCTTGTCTCCAGCCTCATCTCAAGTCTCCAGCCTCCAGCCTCGCCTCAAGCCTCTAGCGCACAGCATCCAGTCTCACCTCAAGTCTCCAGCCTCCAGCCTCGCCTCAAGTCTCCATCCTCCAGCCTCGGCTCAAGTCTCCAGCCTCCAGCCTCACCTCAAGTCTCCAGCCTCCAGCCTCCAGCCTCCAGCCTCGCCACAATTCTCCAGCCTCACCTCAAATCGCCAGCCTGGCCTCACCTCAAGTCTCCCGCCTCGCCTCACCTCAAGTCTCCAGCCTCGCCTCACCTCAAGTCTCCAACCTCCAGCCTCCATCCTCGCCTCCTGGCCTCCAGCCTCACCTGAAGTCTCCAGACTCCTGCCTCCAGCCTGGCATCAAGTCTCCAGACTCCTGTCTCCAGCCTCGCCTCAACTCTCCAGCCTCAACTCAAATCTCCAGCCTCCAGCGTGCAGCTTCGCCTCAAGTCTCCAGCCTCCAGCCTCCATCCTTGCCTCAAGTCTACAGCCTCCAGCCTCACCACAATTCTCCAGCCTCCAGCCTCACCTCAAGTCTCCAGCCTGGCCTCACCTCAAGTCTTCAGCCTGGCCTCACCTCAAGTCTCCAGCCTCACTTCGCCTCAAGTCTCCATCCTCCAGCCACGGCTCAAGTCTCCAGCCTCCAGCCTCACCTCAAGTCTCCAGCCTCCAGCCTCCATCCTTGTCTCAAGTCTACAGCCTCCAGCCTCCATCCTCGCCACAATTCTCCAACCTCCAGTCTCACCTCAAGTCTCCAGCCTGGCCTCACCTCAAGTCTCCCGCCTCGCTTCGCCTCAAGTCTCCCGCCTCGCCTCACCTCAGGTCTCCAACCTCCAGCCTCCATCCACTTCTCAAGTCTCCAGCCTCCAGCCTCGCCTCAACTCGCCAGCCGCCAGCCTAATCTTGCCTCAAGTCTCCAGCATCTAGCCTCGCCTCACCTGAAGTCTCCAGCCTCCTGGCCTCCAGCCTCACCTGAAGTCTCTAGACTCCTCCCTCCAGCCTCGCCTCAAGTCTGCAGACTCCTGCCTCCAGCCTCGCCTCAAGTCTCCAGCCTCAACTCAAATCTACAGCCTCCAGCGTCCAGCTTCACCTCAAGTCTCCAGCCTCCAGCCTCGCCTCAAGACCCCAGCCACGCCCCAAATCTCCAGCTTCCAGTCTCACCTCAAATCTCAAGCCTCCAGACTCCAGCCTCACCTCAAGTCTCTAGCCTCCAGCCTTGCCTCAAGTCTCCAGTCTTCAGCCTTGCCTCATGTCTCCAGCCTCCAGCCTCGCCTCAAGTCTCCAGCCTCCAGCATCCAGTCTCACCTCGAGTCTCCAGCCTCCAGCATCCAGTCTCACCTCGAGTCTCCAGCCTCCAACCTCCAGCCTCACCTCAACTTTCCAGCCTCCAGCCTCCAACCTCGCCTCAAGTCTCCAGCCTCCAGCATCCAGTCTCAACTCGAGTCTCCAGCCTCCAACCTCCAGCCTCACTTCAACTTTCCAGCCTCCAGCCTCCAACCTCGCCTCAAGTCTCCATCCTGCAGCCTCGGCTCAATTCTCCAGCCTCCAGCCTCACCTCAAGTCTCCAGCCTCCATCCTCCAGCCTTGCCTCAAGTCTACTGCCTCCAGTCTCCAGCCTCGCCACAATTCTCCAGCCTCCAGCCTCACCTCAAGTCTCCAGCCTCCATCCTCCAGCCTCCATCCTTGCCTCAAGTCTACAGCCTCCAGTCTCCAGCCTCGCCATAATTCTCCAGCCTCCAGCCTCACCTCAAGTCTCCAGCCCGGCATCACCTCAAGTCTCCAGCCTATAGCCTTGCCTCAAGTCTCCAGCCTCCAGCCTCACCTCAATACTCCAGCCTCCAGATTCCGGCCTTGCCTCAAGTCTCCAGTATCCAGCCTCATCTCAAGTCTCCAGCCTCCAGCCTCACCTCAAGTCTCCAGCCTCCAGCCTCCATCCTTGCCTCAAGTCAACAGCCTCCAGCCTCCAAACTCGCCACAATTCTCCAGCCTCCAGCCTCACCTCAAGTCTCCAGCCTGGCCTCACCTCAAGTCTCCAGCCTCTCCTCGCCTCAAGTCTCCAGCCTCGCCTCACCTCGTCTCCAATCTCCAGCCTCCATCCTCGCCTCAAGTCTGCAGCCTCCAGCCTCCAGCCTCCCCTCAAGTCTCCAGTCGCCAGCCTAATCTTGCCTCAAGTCTCCAGCATCCAGCCTCGCCTCGCCTGAAGTCTCCAGCCTCCTGGTCTCCAGCCTCACCTGAAGTCTCCAGCCTCCTGCCTCCAGCCTCACCTCAAGTCTCCAGACTCCTGCCTCCAGCCTCGTCTCAAGCCTCCAAACTCAACTCAAATCTCCCGTCTCCAGCGTCCAGCTTCGCCTCAAGTCTCCAGCCTCCAGCCTCGCCTCGAGACTCCAGCCTCGCCTCCAGTCTCTAGCCTCCAGCCTTGCCTCAAGTCTCCTGTCTCCGGCCTCATCACAAGTCAACAGCCTCCAGCCTCGCCTCAAGTCTCCAGCCTCCAACATCCAGTCTCACCTCGTCTCCAGCCTCCAACCTCCAGCCTCGCCTCAAGTCTCTAGCCTCCAGCCTTGCCTCAAGTATTCTGTCTCCAGCCTCATCTCAAGTCTCCAGCATGCAGTCTCACCTCAAGTCTATATCCTGCAGCCTCGGCTCAAGTCTCCAGCCTCCAGCCTCACCCCAAATCTCCAGCCTCCCGTCTCCATTCTTGCCTCAAGTCTCCAGCCTCGCCACAATTCTACAGCCTCCAGCATCACCTCAAGTCTCCAGCCTGGCCTCACCTCAAGTCGCCAGCCTATAGCCTTGCTTCAAGTCTCCAGCCTCCAGCCTCACCTCAATACTCCTGCCTCCAGCTTCCAGCCTTGTCTCAGGTCTCCAGCCTCTAGCCTCGCCTCAAGACCCCAGCCACGCCCCAAATCTCCAGCTTCCAGTCTCACCTCAAATCTCAAGCCTCCAGACTCCAGCCTCACCTCAAGTCTCTAGCCTCCAGCCTTGCCTCAAGTCTCCAGTCTTCAGCCTTGCCTCATGTCTCCAGCCTCCAGCCTCGCCTCAAGTCTCCAGCCTCCAGCATCCAGTCTCACCTCGAGTCTCCAGCCTCCAGCATCCAGTCTCACCTCGAGTCTCCAGCCTCCAACCTCCAGCCTCACCTCAACTTTCCAGCCTCCAGCCTCCAACCTCGCCTCAAGTCTCCAGCCTCCAGCATCCAGTCTCAACTCGAGTCTCCAGCCTCCAACCTCCAGCCTCACTTCAACTTTCCAGCCTCCAGCCTCCAACCTCGCCTCAAGTCTCCATCCTGCAGCCTCGGCTCAATTCTCCAGCCTCCAGCCTCACCTCAAGTCTCCAGCCTCCATCCTCCAGCCTTGCCTCAAGTCTACTGCCTCCAGTCTCCAGCCTCGCCACAATTCTCCAACCTCCAGCCTCACCTCAAGTCTCCAGCCTCCATCCTCCAGCCTCCATCCTTGCCTCAAGTCTACAGCCTCCAGTCTCCAGCCTCGCCATAATTCTCCAGCCTCCAGCCTCACCTCAAGTCTCCAGCCCGGCATCACCTCAAGTCTCCAGCCTATAGCCTTGCCTCAAGTCTCCAGCCTCCAGCCTCACCTCAATACTCCAGCCTCCAGATTCCGGCCTTGCCTCAAGTCTCCAGTATCCAGCCTCATCTCAAGTCTCCAGCCTCCAGCCTCACCTCAAGTCTCCAGCCTCCAGCCTCCATCCTTGCCTCAAGTCAACAGCCTCCAGCCTCCAAACTCGCCACAATTCTCCAGCCTCCAGCCTCACCTCAAGTCTCCAGCCTGGCCTCACCTCAAGTCTCCAGCCTCTCCTCGCCTCAAGTCTCCAGCCTCGCCTCACCTCGTCTCCAATCTCCAGCCTCCATCCTCGCCTCAAGTCTGCAGCCTCCAGCCTCCAGCCTCCCCTCAAGTCTCCAGTCGCCAGCCTAATCTTGCCTCAAGTCTCCAGCATCCAGCCTCGCCTCGCCTGAAGTCTCCAGCCTCCTGGTCTCCAGCCTCACCTGAAGTCTCTAGACTCCTCCCTCCAGCCTCGCCTCAAGTCTGCAGACTCCTGCCTCCAGCCTCGCCTCAAGTCTCCAGCCTCAACTCAAATCTACAGCCTCCAGCGTCCAGCTTCACCTCAAGTCTCCAGCCTCCAGCCTCGCCTCAAGACCCCAGCCACGCCCCAAATCTCCAGCTTCCAGTCTCACCTCAAATCTCAAGCCTCCAGACTCCAGCCTCACCTCAAGTCTCTAGCCTCCAGCCTTGCCTCAAGTCTCCAGTCTTCAGCCTTGCCTCATGTCTCCAGCCTCCAGCCTCGCCTCAAGTCTCCAGCCTCCAGCATCCAGTCTCACCTCGAGTCTCCAGCCTCCAGCATCCAGTCTCACCTCGAGTCTCCAGCCTCCAACCTCCAGCCTCACCTCAACTTTCCAGCCTCCAGCCTCCAACCTCGCCTCAAGTCTCCAGCCTCCAGCATCCAGTCTCAACTCGAGTCTCCAGCCTCCAACCTCCAGCCTCACTTCAACTTTCCAGCCTCCAGCCTCCAACCTCGCCTCAAGTCTCCATCCTGCAGCCTCGGCTCAATTCTCCAGCCTCCAGCCTCACCTCAAGTCTCCAGCCTCCATCCTCCAGCCTTGCCTCAAGTCTACTGCCTCCAGTCTCCAGCCTCGCCACAATTCTCCAGCCTCCAGCCTCACCTCAAGTCTCCAGCCTCCATCCTCCAGCCTCCATCCTTGCCTCAAGTCTACAGCCTCCAGTCTCCAGCCTCGCCATAATTCTCCAGCCTCCAGCCTCACCTCAAGTCTCCAGCCCGGCATCACCTCAAGTCTCCAGCCTATAGCCTTGCCTCAAGTCTCCAGCCTCCAGCCTCACCTCAATACTCCAGCCTCCAGATTCCGGCCTTGCCTCAAGTCTCCAGTATCCAGCCTCATCTCAAGTCTCCAGCCTCCAGCCTCACCTCAAGTCTCCAGCCTCCAGCCTCCATCCTTGCCTCAAGTCAACAGCCTCCAGCCTCCAAACTCGCCACAATTCTCCAGCCTCCAGCCTCACCTCAAGTCTCCAGCCTGGCCTCACCTCAAGTCTCCAGCCTCTCCTCGCCTCAAGTCTCCAGCCTCGCCTCACCTCGTCTCCAATCTCCAGCCTCCATCCTCGCCTCAAGTCTGCAGCCTCCAGCCTCCAGCCTCCCCTCAAGTCTCCAGTCGCCAGCCTAATCTTGCCTCAAGTCTCCAGCATCCAGCCTCGCCTCGCCTGAAGTCTCCAGCCTCCTGGTCTCCAGCCTCACCTGAAGTCTCCAGCCTCCTGCCTCCAGCCTCACCTCAAGTCTCCAGACTCCTGCCTCCAGCCTCGTCTCAAGCCTCCAAACTCAACTCAAATCTCCCGTCTCCAGCGTCCAGCTTCGCCTCAAGTCTCCAGCCTCCAGCCTCGCCTCGAGACTCCAGCCTCGCCTCCAGTCTCTAGCCTCCAGCCTTGCCTCAAGTCTCCTGTCTCCGGCCTCATCACAAGTCAACAGCCTCCAGCCTCGCCTCAAGTCTCCAGCCTCCAACATCCAGTCTCACCTCGTCTCCAGCCTCCAACCTCCAGCCTCGCCTCAAGTCTCTAGCCTCCAGCCTTGCCTCAAGTATTCTGTCTCCAGCCTCATCTCAAGTCTCCAGCATGCAGTCTCACCTCAAGTCTATATCCTGCAGCCTCGGCTCAAGTCTCCAGCCTCCAGCCTCACCCCAAATCTCCAGCCTCCCGTCTCCATTCTTGCCTCAAGTCTCCAGCCTCGCCACAATTCTACAGCCTCCAGCATCACCTCAAGTCTCCAGCCTGGCCTCACCTCAAGTCGCCAGCCTATAGCCTTGCTTCAAGTCTCCAGCCTCCAGCCTCACCTCAATACTCCTGCCTCCAGCTTCCAGCCTTGTCTCAGGTCTCCAGCCTCTAGCCTCGCCTCAAGACCCCAGCCACGCCCCAAATCTCCAGCTTCCAGTCTCACCTCAAATCTCAAGCCTCCAGACTCCAGCCTCACCTCAAGTCTCTAGCCTCCAGCCTTGCCTCAAGTCTCCAGTCTTCAGCCTTGCCTCATGTCTCCAGCCTCCAGCCTCGCCTCAAGTCTCCAGCCTCCAGCATCCAGTCTCACCTCGAGTCTCCAGCCTCCAGCATCCAGTCTCACCTCGAGTCTCCAGCCTCCAACCTCCAGCCTCACCTCAACTTTCCAGCCTCCAGCCTCCAACCTCGCCTCAAGTCTCCAGCCTCCAGCATCCAGTCTCAACTCGAGTCTCCAGCCTCCAACCTCCAGCCTCACTTCAACTTTCCAGCCTCCAGCCTCCAACCTCGCCTCAAGTCTCCATCCTGCAGCCTCGGCTCAATTCTCCAGCCTCCAGCCTCACCTCAAGTCTCCAGCCTCCATCCTCCAGCCTTGCCTCAAGTCTACTGCCTCCAGTCTCCAGCCTCGCCACAATTCTCCAACCTCCAGCCTCACCTCAAGTCTCCAGCCTCCATCCTCCAGCCTCCATCCTTGCCTCAAGTCTACAGCCTCCAGTCTCCAGCCTCGCCATAATTCTCCAGCCTCCAGCCTCACCTCAAGTCTCCAGCCCGGCATCACCTCAAGTCTCCAGCCTATAGCCTTGCCTCAAGTCTCCAGCCTCCAGCCTCACCTCAATACTCCAGCCTCCAGATTCCGGCCTTGCCTCAAGTCTCCAGTATCCAGCCTCATCTCAAGTCTCCAGCCTCCAGCCTCACCTCAAGTCTCCAGCCTCCAGCCTCCATCCTTGCCTCAAGTCAACAGCCTCCAGCCTCCAAACTCGCCACAATTCTCCAGCCTCCAGCCTCACCTCAAGTCTCCAGCCTGGCCTCACCTCAAGTCTCCAGCCTCTCCTCGCCTCAAGTCTCCAGCCTCGCCTCACCTCGTCTCCAATCTCCAGCCTCCATCCTCGCCTCAAGTCTGCAGCCTCCAGCCTCCAGCCTCCCCTCAAGTCTCCAGTCGCCAGCCTAATCTTGCCTCAAGTCTCCAGCATCCAGCCTCGCCTCGCCTGAAGTCTCCAGCCTCCTGGTCTCCAGCCTCACCTGAAGTCTCCAGCCTCCTGCCTCCAGCCTCACCTCAAGTCTCCAGACTCCTGCCTCCAGCCTCGTCTCAAGCCTCCAAACTCAACTCAAATCTCCCGTCTCCAGCGTCCAGCTTCGCCTCAAGTCTCCAGCCTCCAGCCTCGCCTCGAGACTCCAGCCTCGCCTCCAGTCTCTAGCCTCCAGCCTTGCCTCAAGTCTCCTGTCTCCGGCCTCATCACAAGTCAACAGCCTCCAGCCTCGCCTCAAGTCTCCAGCCTCCAACATCCAGTCTCACCTCGTCTCCAGCCTCCAACCTCCAGCCTCGCCTCAAGTCTCTAGCCTCCAGCCTTGCCTCAAGTATTCTGTCTCCAGCCTCATCTCAAGTCTCCAGCATGCAGTCTCACCTCAAGTCTATATCCTGCAGCCTCGGCTCAAGTCTCCAGCCTCCAGCCTCACCCCAAATCTCCAGCCTCCCGTCTCCATTCTTGCCTCAAGTCTCCAGCCTCGCCACAATTCTACAGCCTCCAGCATCACCTCAAGTCTCCAGCCTGGCCTCACCTCAAGTCGCCAGCCTATAGCCTTGCTTCAAGTCTCCAGCCTCCAGCCTCACCTCAATACTCCTGCCTCCAGCTTCCAGCCTTGTCTCAGGTCTCCAGCCTCTAGCCTCGCATTAAGTCACCAGCCTCCAGCCTTGCCTCAAGTTTCCAGCCTCCGGCCTTGCCTCAAGTCTCCAGTCTTGCCTCGCCTCAAGTCTCCTGCCTCGCCTCACCGCAAGTCTCCAACCTCCAGCCTCCAGCCTCTCCTCAATCTCCAGCCTCCAGCATCCATCCTCACCAGAAGTCTCCAGCCTCCAGCCTCCAGCCTGGCCTCATGTCTCCATCCTCCAGCCTCTGCTCAAGTCTCCAGCCTGGCCTCACCTCAAGTCTCCAGCCTCGCTTCGCCTCAAGTCTCCAACCTCCAGCCTCCATCCACTTCTCAAGTCTCCAGCCTCAACTCAAATCTCCAGCCTCCAGCGTGCAGCTTCGCCTCAAGTCTCCAGCCTCCAGCCTCCATCCTTGCCTCAAGTCTACAGCCTCCAGCCTCACCACAATTCTCCAGCCTCCAGCCTCACCTCAAGTCTCCAGCCTGGCCTCACCTCAAGTCTTCAGCCTGGCCTCACCTCAAGTCTCCAGCCTCACTTCGCCTCAAGTCTCCATCCTCCAGCCACGGCTCAAGTCTCCAGCCTCCAGCCTCACCTCAAGTCTCCAGCCTCCAGCCTCCATCCTTGTCTCAAGTCTACAGCCTCCAGCCTCCATCCTCGCCACAATTCTCCAACCTCCAGTCTCACCTCAAGTCTCCAGCCTGGCCTCACCTCAAGTCTCCCGCCTCGCTTCGCCTCAAGTCTCCCGCCTCGCCTCACCTCAGGTCTCCAACCTCCAGCCTCCATCCACTTCTCAAGTCTCCAGCCTCCAGCCTCGCCTCAACTCGCCAGCCGCCAGCCTAATCTTGCCTCAAGTCTCCAGCATCTAGCCTCGCCTCACCTGAAGTCTCCAGCCTCCTGGCCTCCAGCCTCACCTGAAGTCTCTAGACTCCTCCCTCCAGCCTCGCCTCAAGTCTGCAGACTCCTGCCTCCAGCCTCGCCTCAAGTCTCCAGCCTCAACTCAAATCTACAGCCTCCAGCGTCCAGCTTCACCTCAAGTCTCCAGCCTCCAGCCTCGCCTCAAGACCCCAGCCACGCCCCAAATCTCCAGCTTCCAGTCTCACCTCAAATCTCAAGCCTCCAGACTCCAGCCTCACCTCAAGTCTCTAGCCTCCAGCCTTGCCTCAAGTCTCCAGTCTTCAGCCTTGCCTCATGTCTCCAGCCTCCAGCCTCGCCTCAAGTCTCCAGCCTCCAGCATCCAGTCTCACCTCGAGTCTCCAGCCTCCAGCATCCAGTCTCACCTCGAGTCTCCAGCCTCCAACCTCCAGCCTCACCTCAACTTTCCAGCCTCCAGCCTCCAACCTCGCCTCAAGTCTCCAGCCTCCAGCATCCAGTCTCAACTCGAGTCTCCAGCCTCCAACCTCCAGCCTCACTTCAACTTTCCAGCCTCCAGCCTCCAACCTCGCCTCAAGTCTCCATCCTGCAGCCTCGGCTCAATTCTCCAGCCTCCAGCCTCACCTCAAGTCTCCAGCCTCCATCCTCCA